>NC_046157.1:46639549-46829549 GCF_011064425.1 Rattus rattus | reverse complement strand
ACTGATGATAAGTTATTACCAAGGTATTAGCCAGCACCAAGAAGGTGAAAACTGAGGTGTTACTCTCCCACACCGAAGAACGACAGGCAATAGGAGGGCAGGGCAGGCTGGATGCAGCCTATGACACAGGGGCTAAAACTGGTTTTCAGATCAGAAGGGACATGTGGATACCTCAGATCAAGAACGGGAGGGAGGGAGGGATGGAGGCCGGTAAGGAGAGAGGGAGGGAAGGGGGGAGGAAAGTAAAGAGGGAGGAAGGTAAGGAGGAAATGAAGGAGGGAAGGAGGGAAGGAAGGAGGGAGGGAGGGAAGATAGGGTGGGTTTTTCTTGTTTTTCTTTCTTTTCAGTTTAGATGAAGTCCTAGATTCAAGTTGTCCTTGTCATGCAAATAGGCAGCTCCCAGAACATGTGGTTCACTCACACATGTCCATGAAGGAAACCGACATCTATCACAGTGGAGTGCCTGACTCAAGTGTGTGACATGTGACAATAATGAGGGCTTCACAGGCTACAGCTGCTCGCTGCAGCAAGACTACGGTTTTCCTCGATTGGATTCAGGCATTGTGGGGTGGTCCATGGAAGATTTGGTAAAGATCCGCCCTGACTAGAGTCTGGGTAGGTGGCTTCATTCCATTTCCTTCCAGAACAGAGCCATCTTTTCTTTGGGGTGAGACATTATCAAACCAACCCTCAAAGCTTCAGAGACAAAGAGGAGATAACACAGGTATTTGGGCATCCAGGCCTGGAACCCATGTACAAAGAGCCCAGCAGAACAATGCAAAGCCCAAAGCTGAATGGAGCATCGACTTGGGCCAGGTAAGGATCCCCTCATTTTTGTGGGAGACCCTCCGTGGCCTTCCAATGGGCCTGTAATTAGGTTTATTGTAATGACAACTTGGATTTATGGGGTGTTCAGCTCCCAGAAGTGCTTAGTTCTCAAGCCAAATCCTATTGAGGTTTACAGAGGAGGCCAAGGGTTAATTGGCTATGGGTCTTGAGGAAACTGAGGCACAGGTAGATTAAGAGACTTGCTTAGGGCATGAAGAAGTTAAAGCAGTAGAATGGATCTCAGATGTCAGGGTCCTCTCCTGAATGGCATCCTGGGCCTGGCTGTGTAATTCATAGGGGAGAATTTGGACAAAGGACAAGGGATGGAAAGTCCCATGCACAGCGGCCAAGAAACAGCAGGACCCCAGTGTTCTGGAGATGTCTGGCAGCTCCTGGGCCAGTCCTGCCTACCAGGAGTGAGGTCATGTGGTGGCTTGTCTGTCAGTCCTCAACCTGTACGGAGCCTGCTATTGTCTAATTATATGTTCTGAAAGGCAGCCAACAGCACAGTAAGAGATTGGAGATGACAGTGTGCATTGGAGCCAGACTCCATGAAGACAAAAAAGTAATGGTGAGGAGCATCAAGGAGCCATAGATGAAAACTTCGCTATGCAACAAAGACAGGAGCTTTCTGCTGTAGTGCCTTCTTGACTCTGGTGTCCTCACAGAGGGTATGAGGCCCTGCCGGAAAGAAAGTGGCTCGCTCACCCAGGGCCCTATGACCCTGCAGGGCAGGCAGAGTGTGGGGCATTGTCCTTGACAGTTGGGGATGCGGAGGACAGGCTTCAAAGCAAACAGACTTGGTCCAGATGACCTGAAAAGTCAGAACAGTCGTGCCCAGAACAGCAGAAAAGAGGATATGTGCAAAATGCAAAGGTCAGAAGAAAGTGTGCAAAAGGGTACAGAGGTCTCAGCATTGTGAACTAGGAGCAAATTGAGCTGCAAGTGCTACCACACACACCTATACACACACACACACACACACACACACACACACACACACACACACACATACACACACACACACACACACACACACACACACACACACACACACACACACCCCACTGTGTGGTTGTGTCCCTATTCCTTCCTAAGGTAGAGATGTGACTAACATCTTCTAAACCTGGCTACCACCTCAGCATAGACCTGTAGACATTCTCCAGTCTCCTCAAAGTCCCGCACCACAGCCCAAGCCTCCACAGCCACAATGAGAACTTTTTATAAAAACCAGCAACCTGAAGAAACTAATGGACAGTGTTTCTGTTTTCCCACATTGCCATCATGGCTGACGTGAGTCGGCTATTCTTCCAAGGACATCACATTGGTCAATGTAGAAGGAATGGGAAGACTTTGAAAGTCCATTTCATGGCACGAATGATATCATAGGAACATAGCATGACCCAAGTGACAAGTAAGAAAGTGGCCTTTCCAGTGGACTCCACCTGTTCACCAGCATCTTTAGAATCCTGGATTTCTCTCCAACCCCTGTGTAGTGTATCTTGCTAAAGAAGCAGAGAATGAACAGACATCTATCTCTCCTGAGTGTTGATCTGAGCTGGGACATCAACATCAAGGAGCCACTGCTCCTTCGTGTCAACTAAATCCTTCCTTTAGAGACAGTGCAAGCAAATGCTTTTGAGTCTCTGTGTTTCCTGCTTCACGAATCGTCTGCATTATCCAGAACTGACTGCCTAAGAGCCTTATTAGCACCTGGCTGCAAGCACATGAACCCTTCACCTAGTGTGGCAGTGACACTCACTGGGATCTGAAAAAATGGTTTCCAGGCCAGAGTCAGGCATTCAGAGGGAGGGCTGTGGAGATCTGTTGCTGCCATCTGATTTTGCACCAAGAAGCAGATCATGGAAGAGCTGGCATCCTCAAAGAGGAAGCACCCTTCAGAGTCCTAAGTGCTGCACTGTCCTGTCCATCCTATCGTTGATGAAGCCTATGAGGTCTTCATGGAGCCCTTTGTCAGATTTTGACAAGGGGTCCCCTGGGGTCCAAGAACCCAGCCAGTGCTTCAGCTAAAATGTCTACCTCTGCTTTGCCCTGTGCAGTCCCACAGTCCAGCAAGATAGCAGGTAAAGTACCTGATGTCAAGCCATCTCTCATCTAAGAACTATCCTATGGGGCACGCGGTGGAAGCAGAGAACTGACTCCGAAAAGTTGTCCTCTGCCCTGCTCTCTGCCACTACAAAATCATGAAATAAACGTAGTTAAAATATTTTAAAGACAGCACAATAAAAGCTGCTTAACAAAACAACACAGCCAGACTGGCAGATGGGGCAAGGTCCACTCAATATGAAGTATGTGGTGGCCACTTCCAGAGCTCAGCTGGTATGCAAGTCAACTAACTGTACAGTGGCCAGAAATGGGAGCAGAAAGGCATAGAATCCAGGAGATAGCAGCCGGCCAGGTCAGGGGGAGCCAGCAGAAACTGCGGCTTTAGGGAGATTTGTGTAGGACATGAGATTGAGCCATGAAACACAGTGCACAGAACAAGGTGTCCCTGGGCTAGATATTTTATAATGTAACTATTATCACATTTGGCCATGCATGTGTATATTTGAAGCAAACTCTTAGTTTGGGCTACGCCAAATTAATAAAATAAAAATGTATGCTAGATCAAAGGACTTAGTTTAATTTAAATTAGTTAAATTTCTGTTTCTCAAAATAAAACCACAAGTGATTAAAGTTGGGAATTCAGAATGCTCACCACTACACAAAGGAAATGACTTCAAATTCTAACACACACAGAATGTTTGTGAACATTCAGTCATCCACAGTTTAGGTCTATTTTCTGTTGCTGTAACAAAATACAGTAAGCCGGATGTTTATAGAAAAAAAAGAGATGTATTTGCTGAACTGTGTGGGCTGAACATTAAAGCAGCATAACTGTGTTATATCAAGGTGATGGCATCATGGCGAGAGTGTCTGAAAGGAGGTGTGATGGGTCAGGAAGAGAGCAAAGGTCACTCTTGCTTTTTCATAACCTGATCTTCTGAGAACTAAGTCAGGGTCTCAAAGAACTACATTAATCCTGCCCAAGGACTCCCCTACACCATGGTCTTTCAGTCCACCTCACCGTTAAAGGTTCCACCACCATGGCTACACCGGGAACAAGTCCCATCTAAAGTATAGCAGACACGTGCAATGACATCATAGAGGTTACAGATCTGCTAAGCAGCCTGGGGCATCTTCTTCCAAAGGAGCCATTTTGAGGCCAAACACCCACACCCACACCGTCACACTGGGTGTGGGTTTCTGGGATGAGACACAAGAAGAATCACTTCTAATTCAACACGTGCCTTTTCAATTTCATTTTTTTCTTGTGAATTTGAGTGATGAGGAGATAACTCTCGGGATGCACCTCCCAGAAGCCAAATCTCTCAGTTAAGTGAGACCACTTTATAAGTGAGCCCAGTTTAATGCGCCTGTTATCAGATGCTTCAAACAGAAAAGCCAATTAAAGTAATTTAAACAATGGCTTAGTTTTTAATTCAAATCACTAAGTAACAGCAAAGCTTTTGAATACTCATTCAATGAAGCTCATGTCATTTGTTGTTTTTGAAAATGCAAGGTGTGAATGTAAATTCAGTTAAATTTCCAGCACAGCTGATACAATCTTTTGTTTTTCAAATGAGAGCACAAAAATAAATGGGGAAGCCAAAGTGCATTAAGGGAACACGTGTGATTATTGAGTTGACTGTGGGCCAATGTGACTTCAACTAAAGTAAAAACCTGCTGATACTAGAATTTACAAAGGTGCTTTACATCTTCCACTCTGGTAGCCATTCACTGACTTAATGGGGCAGGGTGTGTTCTCCTTTTTTGGCCCACCTCAGAGTTCAGGTCTATACAGAAGTTTGCTAACTCTAAATAGCTTGCAGTGATGCTAGGGTGTGTGTGTGTGTGTGTGTGTGTGTGTGTGTGTGTGTGTGTGTGTGTGTGTGTGTGTGTATGCACATGCTTGCATGTGGGTATGCATGTGTATATGTGCATGTACACATATTGCAATCCGGTCCTCCAAATTTGAATTGTATTTTGTTCCCAAGCACTTAGGAATTTTTCATCCATCAGCAGACAGCCAAAAACTTCTTCTTTTAAAGCCTTTAGCAAATTATCACAATTATTGAAAACACGATTATGCACAAGAAGACTATTTAAATTTGTCAGTACCAAAGAAGAGGAGAACCCAGCAATTTAAGTGACTCCATCCCGGAGTAGGAGGAGCTTCAGAATGCAAATTGCTTTTTGGAAGAGCTGGATCTGTGGGCCAAGTGTTTCACAGAGCTTGTATTTAATTGACTCCACGTATAGTAGGTATTAGGATGCAATGAGATTTAAGAAGCTTATGGTTTTTAAACTTAAATTTGACAAAGCATTGAAAAGTTCATTTAATAATTTGCCTTAGCATGATACCGTTAGAGGAGCTCTCTCCTCTGGGACACAGAACCTGCGAAAATATCTGGATGAATTATTAACACTTTCCTAACAACGACAAGCAAAGCCTTCCCTCATCTCTATAGAACTGACTGGATCAAATCCACTGGACACACTTTTGTTCCTTGATATGCCTCAGTCTTTAGAAAAAATGCCATTCAGCCATCAGCAGATTCAAATCATCAGCCAAGAAATGACTTCTTTTTTTTATTATTTATTAGGTTTGAGCCAGGGGAGGTGACACCATTTTTCCAGACTTCAAAGGAGGCTGCTCTAAAACAGGTCACCTGACCATCTTAAACAGCAATAAAATAGTAAAATAGAAACCTTTATTTAGAATTAAAGCCACCACTTGAGTGTGACAAACACAGCATTCAGCTCGAAGAAGCACCCCGCTAATGGAGTGAGCGTTTATTCTGCACAATCATGACATGTGGACAAACCCTGGAGAGGGTGCAGGGACACTGGGCAGGGCTGGCACGGAGTCCTCCTCACCCGGGTCCTCTCTCTCCAGCGTGTAGACCATGAAGCAAGCGTCGGGTCTCTTGGGGACGAGGGGATGCCCGGGTCTCACAATCTCAAAGCCAAGAAAGCTGTCAGAATAGGCGGGCTCTGTCCTCACGGTTCTTGGGGAAGCAGATGAAAACGTGGTCGGCCCGGAGCTACTCCTCTACGAAGTCTAGGAGAGCTGCAAAACTGTCCTTGCTGCCTTCGGGCAGAGGCCCAGCTGGGAGCTCGATGTAGAGGCCACCACCATTCCACACCGCCCTCCAGGTGACCTGCTTGGCCTCCTTGAGCATGGACTGGATGCTCAGGACCCTGGTCTTGTCGTTAGACGGGCGCCTCCTCTGTCACATTCAGCCGCTCGTAGGAGTACAGGATGCTAGCTGAAAGACTGTGATCCCGCTGACTGTTCCCTCGCCCACCTGGGCTCTTCAGGGCTGGGTGAGGGACATCAGGAGCACCACCGAGGCCCTGGACCCAGGTTACTACAGCAATGAAGGGCAACCCTAGAACTCACGCTGCTTCAGCGGCTGTGCTGACTAAGCCTGCATGGCTCTGTGTTTGTCCCCTTCCTTCTCTCTGGCAAGGCAGTGGCTGTTGAGGAACCGCTGCTGGGAGGATTTCACCATCCAGCCACTGGGGTCCAAAACCAGCAAAAACCTCCGCTGCACTTCCCGCACCGCCAGCGCTGCTCGCCAAGAAATGCCTTCTTAAAGAAGAGTCTAGGGAGATTCAGGATCATGTGAAAGCAGTAAAGAAGTTGGGTAGGGTGGTACACACTGTATTTCCAGCTCTTGAGAAGCAGAGGCAGGAGGATCATGTGTTGAAGGCCTGCCAGTTCTACAGAGCAAGATCTATCACCAAGTAAAAGAAAACAAACAAGTCAAAACCATGAGTGCTATCAAAAGGACTGTATTAGGGGCTGGAGAGATGTCTCATTGGTTAAGGACACTTGTTCTCATAGAGGACAGAGATTCAGTTCTTAGCACCAACATATGAGCTCACATCTGAGCTATATCAAGATATGAGTTATATCATCTATAACTCCTGCCTCAGGAGATGAGATGCCCCCTTCTGACCTCTGAGAGCACTCCACAGATATGGTACACATACATACATACAGGCAAGCATTCAGACATATAGCATTTTTAAGAATTAAAAGATAAAGCCCAATACGAGGAATACTGCCTACGTGCTGCTAGAATGAAGAAAAACTAAAAACCTAATTAAAGAATGTAAATATTCAAATTGCTATTTAGCTTATAGTCACTTCTTAGTGTCCAGATGATCGATGCAAAGACAATATTTGGGTTTTGTTTTAATGACAGAAAATGCTATTTTTTTTATTTCTTTAGAAAGTATTTTTGTCTTCCTGTCAATATATATTTTATTTTAGCTGGGGTGGATGCTCAGTGGGCAAGAGGACTTCCTCAACAAAAATATAAGGACACAAGTTCAAATCCTTCTTATTCACATAAAGAACTGGGCATGGTTGAGTATGCCTATAACCACAGTGCTATGGGGCACTGGAGAAAGAAACACTGCTGAGGGCTGCTGGCTGCTAGATTAGCTCCTGGTCTCGTGAAAGACCCTGTCTCAAAGGAATAGGGTAGAAGGTAATAAAACAGGACACCCGAAGTTTTCCTCTGACCTCAGGGAGCACAGGAGGGTATATAACCACTGCACAATCACATAACAAAGGGCTTAACACACACACACACACACACACACACACACACACACACACACAAGGGCTGTATAGACAGATGGCTCAGTGGTTTAAGAGTACTGACCGTTCTTTCAGAGGATTCAGGTTCAATTCCCACCACCATGGCAGCTCACAACTTTCTGTAACTCCAATCTCGGGGGGACCTATTGGCCTCTGTGGGCATTGCATGCACATGGTACGTAGACCTGCATGCAGATGAAATGCCCATATGCATAAAAATAATAAAATTTAATAGCAAGGTAGTGGTGGCTCAGGAGGCAGAGACAGGCAGATCTCTGAGTTTGAGCTCAGCCTTGATATACAGAGTGGGTTCCAGGACAGCCAACATTACACAGAGAAACCCTGTCTCAAAAAAATTAATAATATATAAATAATCATTTCTAAACAACATGCTGTATATCATAGTACATCCCCCTTACCCATGTATGCCACGACTTGTTAAAGAACATGGATTTTTCTCCAGCTTTATGTCCACAGTGCTGTGAGGCACTGGAGAGAGAGACACTGCTGAGGGTTGATGACTGTCAGATAAGCTCCAGGTCTAGTGAGTGCCCCTGTCTCAGAGGAATAGGGTTTGTATCCAATAAAATGGATCCGCTTTCAGCACACGACCTTCTGACTGGGGTGATTGTTCAGTTTTGCAATGGTGACCATCACCAGTTTCACTCCGTGTACAAGTCATGCGTTCAATGCTGCACCTGAGAATCTAGAGTTACAGATAGCTGTGAGTCACCTCAGAGGTGCTGGGGATGGAACCAGGGTCCTCTAAAAGAACAGCCAGTGCTTTTAACCACCGAGCCATCTCTCTAGCCCCACCTCCATGAAGGGTTGTGCTTTAATATACACAACCCACCTCAAGTCCACGCCACTCGGAATCCAGAGCTAAGCACTTGCTGCTTTGTTCCTGAATCTTTATTCTGTTCTATGCATTTTGTCTTTCTGTCCTGTGCCCAGTAGGACTCACAGGCAAGAGAAGCATTGATGGTGCCCATGGAAGGTGGTGGGAGGAAAGAAGTTTCTATGTGTGTCCATTCAGTATGTCTATACGCATGTGTGTATGTATAAGTCTATTTTTAAAACCTTGCCTATGAGGCTGCAGAGAGGCTCAGAGGCTTAGAGCACTAGCTGCACTTCCAGAAGACCCAGGTTCAATTCCCAGTATCCACATGGCAGCTCACACGTGTTTGTAGCTCCAGTTCTAGGGGATCCTATGCTCTCACACAGACAAACATGCAGACAAAACACCAATGCACATAAATAAATAAATATCTTACCTTCATACCCAACCCTGTATCCTCCTCTTCCCTTTCACTACTCTTATCGCCCCCGACCCACTCTCCACTTGCCCCACAGTAGCAAGCAGTGTCAGATGAGATTGTTGGCTACTTTGCCCACTGACAGGAGACTCACTCTGCAGCTTTAGGCTCAGGAGGGAATAAATCCATTCCTCTCAGCAAATGGGCTGAGCAGCCAGGAGAAGCCAACAAGGCTCTGACATGGGCCAGGATGTGGACACTGCCCTGGTCATGAGGTCATTTCAAAAGCACAGTTCTGCTGCGGAGGCAGGTGTCAAGGACACCACCTTGAACAGAGAGTTCAGCCACCAATAAGAGCAGCACAGCAGCTGAATGGAGACCCAGAGTCCCACCCTGCCTTGCCTCTTGAGCATGTGGGACATCCCACAGGGTGACTCCCCACTGAGCCTCTCTAGTCTTCCCTTTTGGAGTCATAAAAGTTGACAGGTGCCGCAGCCTATATTGTTTTCTGCAATTTGGGGGGGCTGACCCTCTGTGTCTGCCCTCTTTCCCATCATATGACAGAAGGCCCAGGGCCCAGGTCACATGTTCTTCTGAGGAAATGACTGTGGAGTCCTCAGGCTATGAGAGGGGCCCTATTATGGACACAACCACATCACAGGAAGCAGAGGGGCCACGGTGTGATGGATCTGAGTGGGTCATGCTCACCAGGTGAACTCTGTTTGTGCACTGAGGCTGCTGTTGACATCAAGAAAGAAGATGGATCGTCCCAAAGCCCCTGGAGAACAGGGGTCTACGGTGAGGGCAGGTTCATAGTAAACGAATGAATGGATGAACAATGAAGAGAAGGGGAGAGGAGAGGAGAGGAGAGGAGAGAAGAGAAGAGAAGAGAAGAGAAGAGAAGAGAAGAGAAGAGAAGAGAAGAGAGGAGAAGAGAAGAGAGAAGAGAAGAGAAGAGGAGAGGAGAGGAGGAAAGGAGAAAGGATTTGGCTGCCCAAAGAGAGCTGTGTTCCTAGCACGTGGCTGAGTGCTGAGAGCTGAGCAAGCAGAAAAGCAGGTACTGGTGAGCTTGACATCAAACAGACCTGTAATATGACACAGAAGCAAGCTGGACCACTTTAAAAGGACATTCTCCCAGCATTTAGTGACAGCATGCATGTGCTCCGGGATCCTCCCAACAACACACACACACACACACACACACACACACACACACACACACACACACACTGAGCTCCTCAGAGTAAGGCAGTTCCTCCACCAAAACACTCAGGCTGGGAGAACTTGCTGCCTCTGCCAAGTAGAGCCAAGCAGCTGCTGGAGGAAATAGGTTTTGAAGACCACTACTACCAAAAGTTTGACCTGTCTCAAAAGACGCCAGGGAGAACTACCAGTGACAGCTGTAGGTGTGGCCTCCAGCGAGATACAGCACTTCACAGATCTGGCTTCTTTCAACTTTTCTCAAGGGTCAATGGGTCAATGGGTCAATGACAAGGAGCTTGCTCTACTTCCAGATAGAAGATTCTAGCAGCCTAGGAAATAAAGTGAACAGAAACCCACTAAGGCAGTTTCCTGATGTTCTGGAAAGCAAATGAACATTAAATGTACATTAACCTCATACTTTGCTTTGTTTAAGTAAGTAGAAATGACAGGTCAGACCCCTGCCAGGTAATGTCAACTCTTGAGCAGACAAGACTGGGGTGACATACCTCAGACAAGTAGGAATCATTTTCCCTTTATGAGAAGCTTGGGGATGAGTCCCTGCTGGTAGCATCCCAGTTTCACGTCATTAGAGCCGCAAGCATCCCAACAAGACCTGGCTCATTTCCTCAGGTCATGGGTGACTGCTGAGGTTTAACCGAGACAATTCTCTTACGGCAGTGGAGACCAGGACAGATCTATACAACGTCTCACTCTTCTGGACAGTAGTAGCCAAGACAAGCAAATGTGGGGATAGTGACTGGGTTGCTCTCTGGTTGTCATGCTGAGTCCCTGAGGGCCAAACTTGCAGCTTCTGCAAGACTGGTGAGGTCTGAGCTCATTTCCAGTGACTGACAATGATGAGAGAGTTTTCTGCAGAGCTGGTACCCTCTCCAAATCCCTCCTGCCTCCTGCCTCCTGCCTCTGCCTGCAGCATCACTTACCTCCTTGCTGCAGCCTGCCTGGCTGGGAGCTCTGACTCTAGGCTGCCCCCCTGATCTGTGCCAAGGTAAATTATTCATGAGCCTAACGCACACTGGCTGGTAGAGTTCCCACAAAGGCCACTAAGGGAACTGCCTGTAACCTGAAGCCCTAATAAAAGTGTGGGACTTTAGTGGTAGGGAGGAGGTTGTGTTGAGGACTCTAACTTCATTTCCAAGTCAAACAGAAGGAAAGCCATTTTTTTTTTCCTCTGAGGCAGCCAAACTGGATACAAGCCAAGAGCTTTTTCCATCTGCCACCATTTCCAGTCTCTGAACTACTGAGAGTTGAGCACTGGGCTTGTGGCTTGGGGTCCCCATCCTGGGTGTCTAGGCCTTGGTGAGAACAAAGATCTTCACTTTTCTGTGCCCAGGTTTCCAACTCTAACCCTGTTGGTGCTGCTGTGAGGATTAAGTGCTACAATCCCCTTGAGATAGATGGCAGGAGACCCACCATGCCCCTTTCCTACATGGCCTTACATCCCTCTCCTTTGGAGTCTGAGGCAGATCTGGTCTAGGCAGGTCTGTGACCTTAGTGGCCATTAAGATGCTATGCACATAGCACCACTCCACTTCTGAGAATGAGAGTGTCCTTTAGAAGAGGGTAAAAGAACAGTACCTGAGGAACGGACTACTGTTCCCAGGGAGACTTGGGAGCTTAGCTCAAAGGCCTGGTCCTGGCCTAAGACTCCCATGCCCTTTTCAGATAGGAGAGTTTCTAGAATGGGCCAGGGTAGACCAATCCCGGCAGTGGGAGACACCTTGCTTCATAACTGTTCTGGGGTTACTCAATATGACCATATGTTGGCTTTGTAAGAGAGCTCCCACCTCAGTTTGCTGGATACCAGAACTCTGGTGTACCCAAGATACCCAGTGAGAGGTAAGGTGGAATAAGGCAGTGTGGACTTGGCTTGATCTCTTCTGAATGGCTCTGTGAATCTGGGAAGCTTGCTTATTTTTCCTTAGATTATTCTTACATCGTGCCCTTCCTGGAAATGGCACTCCACCTTTGTGTTATATTTTGTCTCGTAGGTGATAGTTTGCACTTTGATTTGGGGCTTGTGTCACTTTGTCTAAACTGTGAGGACGGGAAAGAGAAAGTGGAACAAACCTAAAAACGGCCCTTGCCCTAACCAGTGGCACCACATTGGCCATCAGGAGGGTAGTTTTGTTTTCCAGCCTCCTCCATATGTCTGCGTTTTCACCCCAGAGTTCAAGGACACCCTTCAAAATATCTAATAGTAGCCGGAAGGCTAAAACAAAGGCACAAGGCACAAAGTTTTCAAAACTGCCCCTGTTAATCTCGTGAAACAGAAGCCCAAATCATGCAGTCTTCAGAAACATCCCTGTTAGTCCCCAGTGAGCTTTTCCTCTAAACACTGGATCTTGCTGTAATGTGCCATCTCATCTCCAACTCAAGTCTCAATGCTCCTATCTCAGCCTCCAAAGGAGAGCCTGGCATTACAGACATGTGTCTCTAGATCAGTTCCCTGTCAGTCTTCAAATCTGAGGAAGATACTGGAAAACAAAAACAGAAGTGTCTGCAGGATTGGTCAGTTAACCACAAGATCCCAACTAGAATCATGGCCTCTCTCTCTGGATTTTGCTCACTCCCTTTAACCACTGATTCTGGGAACTCCTTGTAGCTCTCCGTGGCAACTTGGGCTCCTCAGGCTCCTTGGCCTACTTGAGGCTCTTGGCACTAGACTGGGAAGCCTGATCAGAGATCTTGGTTAGAGTTTCTTCTTTGACTCAAACAGCCCAGAGACCAAAGGTGGTTTGGGTCCAGACTTCTAGAGACTCATTTCAAGCTCAAAGAAAGTAGAGACCTGATTGCCTTTTTTTCTGGTCACCTGTGTCTTTAGCACCATCCTGTAGAGTGACTTACATAGGAGAGAGAGGCCTAGCAAAGGTGCAACTTTTTGAAGGCCCTCCTGGGCCTGGATCAGAATCCCAAGGTGGGCTCCTTACGACTGAGACAGCTGAGTCCACCCAAATTCTAAGGGGTCACCTAGTCTCAGGTAGGTAGCAATCTTCTTGAGCAGCAACAACTTGAATGATGAGAGTCTATGTCCAGTGTCCAATGGCCTTGTGTGACCACATGCTGGGCATAAGACCATTGGTAGCTTGTGTCTCAACTTCCTCTTATGTAAAACAGAATGAGCTAGAATGCTCGTGGCAAAGGCCACATCAAGATTTAATATTGCTGGTGTGTTTTGTTTTGTTTTGTTTTGTCTTGTTTTGTTTTGTTTTGTTTAGACAGATCTTACTTTGTAGCTTAGGCTAGACTAAAACTTGCAATGTAGCCCAGGCTGGTCTCCCAAACTCAAGACAATCTTCCTACCTCAGCCTTCAAAATACTAGGATTATAGGTATAAACCACTACACCTAGATCAGTTTTATGTAAACCATTAGGAAGTGCCAGTGAAGAACAGAATGACCCTCTTCCATTTCCCTGTGTTCCCCGTCTTCCTTCCCCTCCCCCCACCTGGCTAAGTGCAGCTTGGCCTGGACCCTGCACTAAAACCTTGTCTCCCTAACACAAGCAGAGGGCAGTCAAATTTAGACTCCTTGTCCCAGCTCAGGTATCTGAACTCACAAAACCTGAAGAGCCAGTTCCTTGGCTCACTTGAAAGGTTAGAAAGGGGAGGAGAAAGTGGCTTTGGAAAGAAATCTAGGGGGTGCTCTGCTTCCAGAAGAGGCCAGCACCTGACTCCTGTGCCTTTCTGCATCATGGGCTCAATCCAAAGACAGCCAGGAAAGGGCTAAACCAGTCTTTCCTAGGAAGCTGGATTCTCTGCTGAAAGTCCCCTGGAAGTACAGGGCAGGGCAGGGAGGCCATCATCCCCTAGAAACACTTGTATTACTCCCTTTGAGACTCAAGGTCTTTCCTAACCGTGGTATATCTCTCCATCTGCAGCATGAGACCGTCCATACATCCCCTTCATTGTCCCTCCCTCAAAACCCACCAGGATAGCTTAAGAACTCTCTGGGGCATGGACTGTTCCCTGCGGTCCCCTGTGCTCACAGGTGGCTCTTGGCTTCCCATCTGCTGGATTTCATCTAGCATACCGTCAAGCACCACTCTCTCCACTTCCCACTGCTGGGACTGTCAGTCTTCAGCGGGCTCCTCCACCTTGGAGTCCTAGCATCACCTGTTTTCTCTGCCAGTAAGATCCTTGTCACATGACCATTGGCAAGCACTCGCCTCAGGGGAAGCCTTGGTGGAAGATCTCAGAGAACCTCTTAGCTTCCTTCACAGCCACTGTCTAGGCTATGCAATCAAAGTTCTTATCGAGTTAAGGAATCACCAGTTTTCACACCTGTTGCCCTACTGGACCCAGAGCTCTTACAACAGGACTGGTGGTTCCAAAGTGCAGCTCTTATTCCTGGTGTAGGCAGCTCAAAGTTCAACTCATCACAACTTGAGGGACTCAGGCTTCAGACAGGCCCTGGTCTCCAGAGCCACAGAAGCTGGCCAGACTGTTTCTCTTGCTGATGGTCTGCCTCCTTACTTGCAGAACGGATCCAACCTCTGACTCAGCATCTGCTGGGGATCCACATGCGAGCCTGCTTTGTCCGGCATGGACACACCCATGGACAATGGGCCATCAGCAGAAAATCTGTCAATAGGATGAACACAACTGCCAGGGACCCTGGGTAGTGGCATGGGCCACAATGCCTATGAACAGAAATTGTCAGAAAAGAGGCCTTAGCCATGAGCCCACTATGCCTAAGGGCCAGAGAGGCCCTGCCGTTCAGAGCAGAAGCATTTTGACTATTCCTATGCCAAACCTTGCATCTTTTCTCAGACACCACCTCCTGTCTTCTCTTCTGGAATTATCTAGATCTGCCCACCCAACCAGACATCCTTCACATAGCTAAGTCAATACCCAAGACCTGGTATTGCCATACTTCCACACAGGCTGAAGGTGAGCTTCCAGGCTATACAGAGGCTACTGTATACTTGGACCTTTATGGGATTCGTCTTTCATATTCTCTGGGCAATTGACTCTCCTTTCTCTTCTTGGTAGCCAAGGATAGGTTAGGAGGCTCCCACATCATCACTTGTTCAGGCTGTGCACTGCCTTCTAAAAGCACCTGATACTTGGAAATGCACTACATGAAAACCTGGAGACATTCAGTTAAAACCCTTAACTGGCACTGACCTGAGCTGCCACAGAAGATTTCTGTCTATCTTAAGAATTGGAATTGCATTGGGGTCTATGGCTACACCACCCTGAACATGTCCAATCTCCTCTCAGAAACTGAGTAATGTTGGGCCTGGTTAGCACTGAGAACTGTTCTGGGATCTGCACACACAATAGGGGAATACATGCATACACAAACACAAGTATACATATGTACACATAAACAAACATGCACAGATATGTAGCTGGTCTTTTTAGTACATTTTGGGTTCTTTTTTTTCTACCCTTTTTTCCTTTCAACCCCCTAATACTAGATAGAAGAATAAAAACATATAGATGGGAAAGGGGATGATGTTATCATTAGACTGCTTCCTGCTGATTGAAGGTGTTGAGTTCCTTAGGGAAAATCTGATCTTTGCTGTAAGGATATCTAATTCCTTCTGCTTGTTGATTCTTCTTTGTGCATGACTACCTAACAAACCACAACCAACGGCAACCAATTATCAACCAACAAAGCACACCACCTCTCAGTGGCCCTAACATTTATATACCTCTGAAAAGTTTCCAGAATTCCAAATATCACACAATGCAGAAACTATCTGCTACGGGCAAAACCATGTTTCTGCTAGAGCATGAGGCAAATCCTAGCTACTGTGGACAATCTGAAGCAGCCCCATATCGCACACCAGAGATTAAAGTAAGAACATATTCCTGTTATATTTCTGTTCTTTTTCTTTTAAGAAATCAAAATTCTTACCACACAAGTTTACATATATATATATATATATGCATACCTACACAAACACCACAGCACACACACCACAAGTACATACACATAAATACCTACTCATATCTACATGCAAAAAATGCATACAAACATACAGACACGTAAATATACCTAGGTACGTATGTACATTCACACATATACAATACAAACACACATGGACACACATGCACACATGCACTGCCAATCCAAAGAAGCACCTTCCATGTTCTTGCTTTAGGGTTCATGCAGTAGAAACTAAAAGTGATTGGTCCCCAGGCTGCACACTGATTCCTAGAAGCACAAGTGCACGTGTGCACAGCAATACTCAAAACCCCACAAGAAATCACCACACAAGACACATTCCTCACTTCCACCTGTGGGACAGGAATGTGACCTTCTCTTGCCCCAGAAGTGGAAGCTGGAGGCTAAGTCAGTAGCCTGTATCCAGGGTCCCAGATTAAAATGAGTCCAGCCTCAGGTCTTCCCCACCTGACAGGAGATCCCTCTCTGGAGCTGGAAAGAGGCCCGTGGTCTTGTGGAGTAGGCTAGCTGCGCATGTGCACAGGTTGTGATAACCTTGCGCCAGTCCTGGCTGCATTGATTCAGTCCAGCCTCCAAAGTTCCCATCACTGTGTTCTCCTCTTTAAATATGGGTGATGCCAGCTACTCGGTGGGATGGTCGGGAAGCTGGAAACCTTATTTCTGGAGTCCGGAGCATAGTACGCGGTGTGAAGGAAGCACGTGGAAAATGGTAGCTGGAACTGGAATGCAGCAGGGAAGGGGAAGTGTGCAACTGAGTGGAGGCCGGCTTCCCACAGAGGAAAGGAACACTTGGGTTTAGAAAATGAGTCTTCAAGGGGCTGTGGAACTGACTCAGAAGGCCAAGTGCTTGCTGAATAAGCATGAGGACCTGAGTTCAATATCCAGGATGCATGTAAAACATGCAGGATGTGCTGGTACATGCTTGTAGTCTGCAGGCTGGGAGGGTAGAGACAGGCAGAACCTTGGAGCTTGTTAGTCAGTCAGCCTAGCTACTTTGCAAGCTCCAGGCCAGTGAGACGGCCTGTGTGAAAAACAGGTAAACAATTCCCAGGGAACTACCTCAAGGTTGCCCTCTGGTCTCAGTATGCACACTTATATGCACCCAGGAACATACATGAATACACACACACACACACACACACACACACACACACACACACACACCAAAATACTAATGAAAGAAGAAAGAAAGGTACTTCTAGGAAGAACACTCACCAGCAGACAAGGAGGGTGAGTAGATGTCCAGGCAAGGTCATTTTAGCTTATTCTGTCCTTGCAAGAGGCAGAGTAATGGGGGGGCAGGCATGTGAGATGAAGGAGGAGCGAATTGCAGTGGGCGGGGCCAGGGCTCTGGTATGAATTCATCAGAGTTGAGGAAGTAATTGTTGGACTGTCCCACTGTAAGGATGCCCCAGGGAACCATTCTTCAGGAGACTTCAGGGATCAAACCTGAATCAGGGTGGCAAGGCTGCCCAAAGGCTTCGTTCATGTCCAGAGGTGCCTTCAGGTCTGGCCTACTTGTTTCCTCAGACTTTTCTTCTCCCCTACCTGATCTTATCCTAGCTTTTCTCTACTTTGTCCCCAGGAACTTGCATCCTGCTGGGGAAACCTGATTTCCCAGAGCTGCAACTCCTTGTTTTCCAATCCTCTTAGGACACCTTAGGCGCTATAAAAACTTGAAACTTACCTCTGAGTTTCAGATGTGTGCTCCTTCAGGAGTTTCTTCCATGCCTCTTCCTGACTCTGCTCAACTACTAGCATGGCCCCAACACCTCTCTAGGGCTGTCTTACCAACAAGACTGTTCCTAGGCCTTCCTCTCTCTGCACCAGAGACTCCAACACACACCTGGCTTCCACAGTCTGGCCATTTTTTCTGGGAGGGAAGACAGCAATACGGGCAGAGCTGAGCCCTTGTCAGCAGGGCTGTAGTCTCTCCTCATTCGTGACAGGGACCCTCACATGGGGCCATCTTCCCTGTGCTACACTGTCAGCCTACAAAAGGTGCATCAGAGCTTAGGGTGGCATTAGCCAGCTTCTCCCTGTCTGCCCATCAGTAATTAGAACCTGGCAGGTGGGCGGTGAGGCAATGGCTTGGCATTGTTTTCACTAGCAGAGAAATACTTTCCCTGGAAGTAAAAACCTGCCTCAGCCAGTTCCCATGACTATGTCCCCAAAGGGGAGGGAAAACATGTTTGATGCCATCAATAGAGGACAGAATTATGAGCCTTCAAACATCATCTTAAGGGCCAAGCCACATACGAACCTTTGGGGCAGCATGGGGGCCTCCTGGAGGGCAGAGTTATCTTCCTAGTTTTGATTTCCTAGACTTTAGGGCCTAGAACCTCACACAGTATGCAATACACAGGAACAAGTCAATGAGGCACAATAAGTTCCAAAAATTTTAAAGGCCATTGCCACAGTAGAGTGTCTAGGCATTTACCCCCAATGCATGCTTTGAACCTTAACCCCTAAGAGGCTTGTGTAAGGGGTAGGGTCTTTTCAGAGACAGGGTGTGGAGGGGTGATTAGGTCTCAGAGGGGCAGCCCTTATGAATGGGCCTCATATCCTCGTTGGACGTTAGAAAGGCGATAGTTCTCCCTCTACCATGGGAGAGAAGGTGGCATCTTTGAACCAGAAGCCCTTCCCAGACACAGAACCTGCCTGGATCTCAGACTACCTGCCTCCAGAACGGAGAAGCTTCGTCCAGCTTCTGAATGGAACAAGTTTTCCATGTTCCATCTCTCCTGTGGCCAGAGGGACTCCTGTGCTCTCTACAGCGACCCAGAGTCAACGGCATTTTTGGTGGTGTGGTCAGGGTGAACCGAAGCATTCATCATAACCTTTAACATCTACCAACTGGAAGAATGGAGAATGGAATGCCATTCAATTCCACCGTTGAACTCAGACAAATGAATCATCTTCCTGACTCCTGGAATGCACAGTGTCCCTGAGAACAGATATCTTAAAGCAGCATGACCTGGTCTCAGGCTGTTTATGCAGAACCGAAGGCTGAAGCTGAGGATGAACTCAGCAATAAATTGATTGACTTGTGTGCATAAAGCCTAAGGTTCAATCCCCAGCACCACCAACAAATAAACAACAGGCCTAGGACTGTGTTCTGTGTATAGACGCTACCTTTAAACCTGTACTCCTGATCCCAGCCCTGGCAGCAAGCAGGAACCCTAGGTAGCTGCTCTGAGGCCATGCCTATCTTTGAGAAGAGAGATGTAACGTTCACAAAAAGCCAGAGCTTCTCCAAAAATGAAAACAGTGCAGGGGGCAGACAGGATTAAGCTGACGGGTACACGAACAATAACATGGCTTCTTGTATGGGTGGTTAATAAAGGGCTGTGTGGTCATTTAACAGAGAGGACTCCGGGAATGGTCTGAACCAGATGACCTACGGGACCAGATACAGACACAAAATTCAAAATATGAAAATCTCTCTGATCAATGCCCCTATCCCTGTTTTCCTCCTTGCCAATGTTACAGATACTTACACCTTTTCTAAACTTGCTGGGTAGAACAGAGTGTAGAAGGAAAGGAAGGACAAAGGAAGTATGGAAAGCTTAGGTTGTGTTTACCATCCTGGAAAGGGAAGGTTCTGGGAAGAAGCAGCATTCAGGCTTGTTATGGGATGAGCTGACCCAGACCCACAAGCTGACACCTGCAGGGAGGGTCAGAAAGCAACTAGGCCAGGGCAGTGCCCCAGAAGATATCTGTCCTCAGGGATACTGTGCTGTGCCAGGATAAAGTCCACTCTCCCCATGATAATCAGACAAGGAAACTGAGGCTGGACCAATGGAATTATTTTCCAGGCCACACATCCCAAGCTCCCTGTTGGCAGCCACCCTGCATGTCCTTGTGTCTCTCTCTGCCCAGGACATGTCTGAGCACCAGTGTCTTTTCAGCCCTTTTCTGATTCCCAGTGACGGTTTCACAGCCCTGCAGCCTAAGCTTTTTTGGATTAGAATTGTAATGCATCTTTATGCTGAGACAGCCTGCACCAGCTTGTCGGGACACCCGGCATGAAGGATGCTGTTTTTTCAAAATGTGTATGAGAAGGAATGTGGGGAGGCAGGTTAGGCCAGCCCGAGTGTGAAGGTCTTTTGACCTGGGGCTCAGAGAGAGGACAGCGCCTCCCTAGACAAGGACCAGGGAGAGTGAGGGGTATGAAACACCCAACTGCTAGCACTCCGGAGACACATTGATCAAGGAGACCCCATAGGAAAGTTAATTTGGATAATAACCCCATGATATGTGATCCAATAACAGTTATAATCACCAGACAGATACCTCTCCACACAGGATAGTGTCATGAGGGGCAACCCTGGCTGCCACTCTCATTTCTTTGCACCTGCATATATTCCCTCTCCCTCTCTCCTCTCTCCCTCTCCCTCTCTCCCTCTCCCTCTCCCCTCTCTCCCTCTCTCCCTCTTTCCCTCCCTCCCTCTGTGTGTGTCTGTCTGTCTCTGTCTGTCTCTGTCTCTCTCTCTCTCTGTCTCTGTCTCTCTCTGTCTCTCTCTCTCTCTCTCTCTCTCTCTCTCTCTCTGTCTCTCTCTCTCTCCTGCATTTACATCTCAAAGAGCTGCTGCTAAGAAACCTAAGTGAGAGTACAGGGTTGAGTTGCATGAAGAGGGTTGCAGCTCAGACTTTGGGTGTAGCCAGCAAAGGAAGCTTAGGTTATTTTGTTTTATGACAGAGAATCACATAGCCCAGGCTGAACAACTTTTTCTTTTCTTTTCACTTCTTTTCTTAAGACAGGGCCTCACTATGCAGCCCTGGCTGGCCTGAAACTTACTATGTAGAGCAGTCTGGCCTCACGCTCACAGAGTTCCTCCTGTCTCTGTCTCTAGAGTTCTGGGATTAAACACACGGGCCATGATACCCACTTCTGAAATCCTTTCTGTGAGAGAAGAGAGTACTCACCTGCCCATTATGCTTGATGTTCTGGGATCCCCAGCACCTAATACACCATGGGGTGTACCTACCTGTAATCTCAGTACTCAGGAGCTGGAAGCAAGATGGTCAGAAGTTCTAAATTGGCTAGGCTTGGTGGTACACACTTCTTTTTTAAAAAATTTTATTGGATATTTTCTTTATCTACAGTTCAATTATCCCCCTTCCTGCCCACCCCCGAAACCCCCTATCCCATCCCCCCATCCCATGCCTCCATGAGGGTACTCACTCACCCACCCACTCCCTCCCACCTCCCCACCCTGGTACTCCCCTACACTGGGGCTCCAAGCCTTCATAGAACCAAGGGCCTCTCTTCCCATTAATGAACTACAAGGCCATCCTCTGCTACATATGCAGATGAAGCCATAGGTCCATACCTCTATTTTCGTGGAATGGTGGTTTACTCCCTAGGATCTCTGGGTTATCCGCTTGGTTGATATTGCTGTTCTTCCTATGGGGTTGCAAATTGCCTCAGCTACCTCAGTCCTTTCTCTAACTTCTCCATTGAAGACCCCATTCTCAGTTCAATGGTTGGCTGCAAGCATTCTCATCTGTATTTGTCAGGCTCTGGTAGAACCTCTCAGGAGACAGCTATATCAGACTCCTGTCAGCATGTACCTCTTGGCATCCCCAATAGTGACTGAGTTTGGTGACTGCTTGTGAGATGGATCCCTATGTGTGGCACTCTTTGGATGGCCTTTCTTCAGTCTCTGCTCCAAATTTGTCTCCATATTTCCTCCTACAAGTATTTTGTTCCCCCTTCTAAGAAGTACTGAATCATCCACACTTTGGTCTTTCTTCTTGAGCTTCATGTGGTCTGTAAATTGTATTTTGGGTATTCCAAGCTTTGGGGCTAATATCCACTTATCAGTGAGTGCATACCATGTATGTTCTTCTGGGATTGGGTTACCTGACTCAATGATATTTTCTAGTTCCATCTGTTTGCCTAAGAATTTCATGAAGTCGTTTTTAATAGCTGAGTAGTACTCCATTGTGTGGATGTACCACATTTTCTGTATCCATTCCTCTGTTGAAGAGCACCTGGGTTCTTTCCAGCTTCTGGCTATTATAAATAAGGCTGCTATGATCATAGTGGAGCATGTGTTCTTGTTATACGTTGGAGCATCTTTTGGGTGTATGCCCAGGAGTGGTATAGCTGGGTCCTCAGGTAGTACCGTGTCCAATTTTCTGAGGAACCGCCTGAATGATTTCCAGAGGGGTTGTACCATCTTGCAGTCCCACCAACAATGGAGGAGTGTTCCTCTTGTGAGAGGATTCAAGATTGCCTATCACCAACCTCTTTGCAGACAAAGACTCTTGCTTATATTTGCCCCTGTTTCTGTCTCATTTAGGGTCAACCAGAGACTGTCAGGTATGCTTCCCTATTAATCACATGGGACACCACTTGCTTCTAGGGACCCCCATTCCCCTGGACGGCGCCCCCTCACCAAGACACACCTGGTGTCTTCTCTCCATGACAAGGCTTTCCACTCATCTTCAAAGGCAAGGAGCTTGACTGCCTTGCTCTAGAGAATAAAGTAACTCTCCGTGTTTCTTATTCAGATGGTCTTATAGGATGCTGCTGCTCCACGCATTCTCTCTCTCTCTCTCTCTCTCTCTCTCTCTCTCTCTCTCTCTCTCTCTCTCTCCCTCTTTCTCATAATGGCTGCCCTGCTTGGGGGCCAGGGGACTGATTGGTTCCATTCCCCTACTCCCTTCCCCTCCACCCTTGCATGGGATTTTCATGCCCGGTACATGGGGGAAAGTAACATAGAGAAGAGGCAGAACAAGGGCTGCACTTGGAAGCCAGAAGCAGCAGCAACAGCCTGGTGGTAAGGCTCAGAATTGCTTTCACAAGTTGGAGCACTAGATTAGAACTTATGTCCACCACCTCTGCCAGGGATTTGGCGTTAGTACCATCCCCCAGGAGCCCCATGGGCTCTGAAGGACAATATGGGTTATCACTGCTCACCGCACCGGATGCTGGGGACAGTCTTTCATCCATGGCCTTCCGGAGGCAAAGCCACAGCTCCAGGCAAGGGCTGAGCCTGGGAAAGTCGTTTTGAAAGTGGCTCCCAAGGCGCAGTGGGTGCAGGTGAGGGAGGATCAATAGCATTCATCTGCCCACATCGGGGAAAGAAATCAGGGCAGGTAGCCAGGCTCTTGCTGCAGGGAAGAGATAAGGGGCCTCACAAATTGATAGTGGAGATGGAGGCTAAGGAAGCAGAGAAAAGCTGGGACTGCAGCACAGCCAGGAAGGCTGGGGTTCAAACTTGCACCAATGGCCGGACTACGTACAAAACCGGACTGATGCTCTGCCCCCCTCCAAAGACTCAAGCAAGTAGGGAGCCACGGAGAAATATGGGGTGAAAAGTCTTGTTGAAGGCCAGGTGTGTTCTTTTCTTCCCAAGCAGTGGACATGGCTGCCTGAGAAAGCGTAGGAGCAGCGGGTCCCTGCCGACACTACGGTCCAGCATCTCCTGCCCGCTATGGTCCAGCATTTGAAAGGGTTGGAGGGATCTGAAGTGGCAGCAAAGCTGGCTCAAAGGGGATTCTCAGAAACTGCCTTTTGTGAAAAGAGCCAGGCATAAGAGGACATTTTACTAGAGAGCTTCCAGAAAATGTAGCTACAACGGCAGTGATGAAGAAAGGTGAAGTATAAAGAACTTTCCGGAAGTTTGCTGCCAAGGGAAGAAGATGCAACAGTGGGCCCTCGTGCTCCACTCAAGAGTGAGGCTCTGAAGAGAGGGGTTGCTCAGCTATGTGAGGGTGAGAAGATCAGTCTCTAAGGCGGTGGTTTTGTCGTCGTTCTTTAGAAGCTTTGTTATTTTGGGTTTTGTTTTTTGTATATGTGTACCCGTGTGGGGACCACACACACCACAGTACTCGTGTGGATGCCAGAGAGCAATTCACAGGCGTCAGTTCTGTCACTCGTGTGGGTCTCAAGGATTGAACTTAGGTTGTCCAATTTACTGGCAAGCATGTCAACTGGTGAGACCCGGATGGTATTTGGAGTCAAGTCTTTGACTGGATTGTTTCTCCCTTTGGGGGTGTGATTTTTTTTATGACATTGTTTAGGAAATCCAATACTGATACAAGAGTATGACAATATACACGAGCACTTCACGCCCTTCCCATCTCTGACTCTCTTTTCTGGGGTCACCTGCCATTGACCCTCCCATGCCCAATGTCCACCATGCTCAAGATGGCCAGAGTCCCTTCAGTTGTTACTCAGCTTCTAACATACTTTCCACCAATTGTTACTCTGTGATTAAAACTCTGTCAAACTCCTAGTTTTAGTTTTCTTTCTGTTGCTGTGATAAAATATTCTAACCAAAGCCATCTTGACGGAGGCTTATCTGGCTACAGGGTATAGACCCTCATTGAGGAGAGTCGAGACGAGAACTCCTGGGGAGACAGAGGTGACTTCCAGGGGACAAAATACTAGAAAAGGCAAGTTGTGGAGATGGAAAGCAGCTTTGGGAAGGAGGATGTAGACAGCCAAAGGAAGTGAGGGTGGTTAGGCGTTTCCTGTGTGTCCTGCGTGTGCATTATGGTGGTGGCTGTCCAAGTGTGTGGAGAGTTCACAATGTACCCGTTTTATCTCAGATATTTTCATCTTTTAAATGTATATATACATATAAATGTATATATGTATGTGTACACATATACATATATATACATATATATATAGTTGCTGTTGTAATGGGGATCCAACCTAGGAAATCCAGGGTCTTGTACGTGCTTGGCAAATACTTTGCCGTTGAGTTTCATCCCAGTCCAAGGAGCCTTACGTTTAAAATAAATGTTTTGGAGCAACAAGCCCTGATCACAGAGTCCCTGAGGATTAAGCTTAATCAGGGCCCTTGATCAGAACTGAGAAGCCCTATAGTTAGTTCATGTATTCAGTATAATTCTCTCTCTAAAGCTTTCCAAGGGACAGACTTGGATGGCTATCCAGAGGGGATGCTGTGAATCCCTCTGTACCAGATGATCTTGAGGCTGGTCAGATTTGGCCAATGGACTCTCCGAGGGCCCTGGGGTAGCTTATTTGATTCTGCTTGGAGCTTCTCTGAGGAGGAAGTGGCTTCTTCTACCTTTGCACACATTGACTACAGTACTTTATGACCCCAGAAAACAGCAAGAAAGGTAACTCCCACAAGAAGCTGGGCTGAAGCCCAGGGACCCTGGGGAGGGGACCTGAGGGCGGCTAGCAGGTCACAGCCCTGATAGTCTCATCCTCCTTCACAGAGACTGATGCAGAATAACGTGTCATAGTGGATTGAGAATGATGTTCACTTCCCCTTGAACTTGCTCCAGACCCCTCCAAGTGCCTGTGATGTTACTTTCACATGGCATGGGCCAGGGGACTATACCAGGCAGTACAGAACCATCCTTGCCAGGGTTTGCCCTTGAAATCAGAGCAGGGTAGGGTATTCATATCAGTGCACTCAGTTGCTGCCATGCTCCGTGGATGATAGCCCCCCAAGGGAGCCGTACATGGAACCCAAACCAGAAAAAGAGGCCGTTGTACAAGGCTGGCCTGTCTCGCTCTGCCAGACTGGAATCTCTGGGCCGTGCCTCTGCCTCACCTTATACCTAGGCTGCCAGCTTCCTGCCAGCCAATCAGCTGCTAAAAATAGTCCTAACCTGCAGCTAGAGTCGGATGACATTCTTTCCAGGCACCAACCCAGTGACAATCAGGTCTATTATGGCTTCCACTGCCTCCTGAAGGCAGGTAGCAGCAGTAGCCAGAGAAGCGTTGCAAACTCAATCATGGACCCTGGGAAATCTGCAATTTGAATGGTGGACACTAGGAACTCTCTGGACTCCACACATCTTCTGAGGGCAGGTACAGTAGGACCATGGTAGCAGTGCACTCTGGAGAGGAGCTGGCCTAACAAGGACTTTCAGATCCAGAAGCAATGAGACCCATGACTCCTACAGCAGAGCAATTGACAAACATCAGTGTAGATAAAAAGAATTCATAAATACATGGGTTGGGATGTAGGTCAATTGATAGAGTGCTTGTTTAGCACCCATGATGCCTTGGGGTTAGTCCCCAGTACCACATAAACCAGATGTGGTAGTGGTGCATGCCTTTAATTCTAGCAATATGTAGAGGCAAGAGGATCAGGAATTCAAGGTCATCCTCTGCTTCAGTGTAAGTTCAAGGCTAGCCTGGACTATATGAGACCCTATCTTTAAAAAGGAATCTATAAATATGGCCTACCACATGTTCTTGTTGCTTTGGGTTTCTGGAGACAGGGTTTTACTACACAGCTCTTGCTACTCATCATAGCTACTCATTATGTAGACTAGGCTGGCCTGGAGCTCACAGAGATTCACCTGCCTCTGCCTTCTGGATGCTGGGATTAGAACCTGATCCCACCACATATTCTTTATTTTGCAACAAAACCCACAAGCAAGCCCATGTTTTAAGTCCTGGAAACATTGCATAACTTTCCACCACTGTCCAGGTACTTCCCACAGGGGAACACGTAGGTGGTACAATATGGCCCCTTGCCCTGGACAAGACTCGAAAGACTGTTTTTCACCCATGCTTGGCAACTTGACTCCCTGTTTTAGTCTATTACGTCAGTGTTGACAAACAGTTACAGACTGGGCCCCCTAGACAACAGAGCGGGCCTGTCACAGTCCCAGAAATTGTAATCTCCTGAGGGATGACAAGGGTAGGGAGGAAAGAGGGGGAGTGAAGGAAAGAGGCAAGAGAGGAGGAAGAGGGGAAACTGCTTCTGGATATCTGGATTGGGTTGAAGTGTTTTGCACCAGGAAACCTACCTGGCAACAGAACACAGGCCAGTAAGCTCGGGTCAAAAATTCTTCAAAGTACAGAGGACCCTACAAGACAGAGATGTCATCTTCCTGTGGGTCTCTGACTGGCTCTTCCTTCTAACCTCAGTCCAGCTGTCTCTCACTTGGCAAAGTTCTAAGTCAGAAGCAAGCCCTTGGTCCCAGAGTAGCCATATTGAAGCCATTGAAGGCACAATGGAGATGTGCCTCTTGTCAGGAGATAGTGAACTTGCCTTGCCGCATCTAGGGAGCTGGTCCTAAACCATCAGGAACGTCTGAATGTACTGTGGTTTCTACTCCACTCCTATGAGAGCTTATAAGGCTTTCCTCTGATCCCGAAGGACCCATGAAGTATGCTCCTATGAGGGTTTAATATTCCAGAAGACCTTCTGCTCGCTCTGCCTTTAATAACTTTCAGGCAGTCAAGGCTCCAGGTATCCAACTGGCCACTAACTCAAACCACATACCTGCCTAGCGCCCTCTAGATGACAGCTCACCTAAACTGCTGGTTTGTGGGTTTGATGCACACAGTTGAAGGAATCTTGCCTTTACCCAAGTAGACTCAATGGTCACCACTCAATACAGGGTGTGTGACAGCCTTTAAGATCCTTGAGACCCTGAGCACCTAGATGAAGGCATTTTTTGTCTCTTCAGAGGGTTATTGCCTGCCCCTCACTGTACTGGGCTGCTGGCAGGAAATTTCCACCCACTGGGACAGTTCAGTGCTTTCTCTTACACAGCAGTTTGGAATCTGTGCTAGGCCGGGCCAGGAAGAGCATTTCCACTGAGCTCAGAGTTGGCCCACCTGGAGCCTAGCACTCTCCCAGGAATGCTTTACTGTCAGAGCAAAAAACTTACAGGCTAGTTGCTGGATTTACTCCTAGAAAGTTGGGGTTGTTTACTTGCTCTGAGACGGGGTCTCGGGTAGCACAGGCTAGCCTTAAGCTCACTGTGTAGCCAAGGATGGTCTTGAAGGGCCGATCTTCCTCCTTTAGGTGCCAGGGTTATAGGCCTGCTCTGTCACAAGCAGCTTCTGTAGTGCAGGGGGCTTAGTGCATATTAGACAAGCACCGCACCACCTGAGCCACATCACAGCCTTCCTGGAAGACCTAATTATTTGTATTTTTAGGAGGAGGAAATGCCCCCACTCCCACCCCCACCCCCACCCCGGGAGAACTCAGCATCACCAGGTTACAGGAGGAGCCCGACATCTCTGTTACACATCCTCTGTTACAGGAAGTGAAGTGCTGACGTTAGGATGACTCAGAGGCTAGTGTGCTCACCCAGCACGCTAAAGGCCCTGGGTCTGATCTCTGGTGCTATGAAAACCAAGTGTGGTTCTGTTCTGCTCACAGGCAAAGGGTCAGGAACCAGCTCTGTGCTCTGTGGTGTTCGGCTCACCTGTAATATTAGTGCTTAAATGGAGGCAGAATGATCAGGTTACCCTCGGCCACCTAGAAAGTTCAAGGCAAACCTGGGATGTGTGGGGCCAACCTCAAAGAAAGACAAAGGAACGGGGGAGGGAGGAAAGCAAGCAAGGGAGAAGAGAAGCTTTAGGTTTCAAACCTGGGACCAAACACTGAGGTGCCTACTTAATATGCCGAAGCAGAGCTGGACATCCCAGCCTCCATTACTGCCCCCTTCTGAGTTCTCCTGCTTCGCATACCCTGTCTCTATACTCCAGCCGGGGGGCTGGGCTGCTATTCCCTAGAGGATCCAGATACAATGGTTAACAGTTCTCATTGTACCTTTGTACCTCTAGTCTGCTGCACCTGGTCCTTCTCTCTCTACTCCCCCCTCGTCCCACATGGCACAGCTCAGTCTGGTCATGCCCACTCCGGACTCTTCCTGCCTCTGGCTGTGTTCTCCCACATATCTACAATAAACCCTTTCCTCCACTATACCTAGGAGCAGTCATATCCTTTCCTTTTTATTTCTTTTTTCATTCATCTGGTTATGTCCTTTCTTCTTATTTCTTTCATTCATTCATTTACTCATTCATTCATTCAGAAGAGAAGAGTAAAGAGAGATGCTATTCCTAGAAGAAGTAGACCCAAGGCTGGCAGGACAAACTGCAGAAACCAGCATGAACAGTCATATCCCTTTATTGGTGCTGGTTTCATTTTCTTTTCAGGAAATGGATTGTGTTGTGATCTCAGTCTCTTGGTTCAGGAGTGGACATGAGCTCCATCTGGCCGATGAAGAATAAGAAGTCACTACATACTCTGGTCAAGGCAGGATTCTATGGTGCAAAAGTAGTGAGAAGTGAAGATATTCTTCCTTTCTGCATTAGCCGTTGTCCTTGGAGGATGTGAGGCCTGGAGCTCTTGAAGCCGTCTTGCTATTGTGAGGAAATCTAAGAAAATCCTATCCATTCAGTGACTGTCTCTAGACTTTGTGAAGCGTCGCTTTAAGAAATGTCATAATCCCTTCCCCAAATATCCTAACATTGCTCTCTGCGAACAGGGCAATCCTGCTCACAGGCAGAGAGCCAGGAAACAAGCCTTGTACTCTGTACTCCGTCCTTAAGTCAGAGTTTGACTCAGAGGCCTTGGCCTGACACCTTCACTCTACAGCTGTAAATGAAAACTCCAACTCTTCAGATTTCCTCACCTCCCCATTCCCAGGTGGCCCAATCTTCTGTTTGTGAAATGATTCCCAGTTTCCATGGAGACCAGCCACCTACAATCGAGGTAGATTGCTAGATGGGTCTAGGGATCAGCCCTTGAGCAGAGGGCATAGAGGGCAGATTGGGCCCTTCCTAATGGCCTGGTTGTTACCGTTCTCACACAATGGTCTGCTTACTAATTCTTCCCAAAAGACAAGAGACAGACCTGCCCCAGATCACCTTCCTTGTCCTACTTGTCCTTCCAAGGCCTACTTCTCCCAACCCCGCATATGTCTCAGCTCCTAGGAACCTTCAGGCCACTGCCAAGCTGTCCCCAGGGCAGAAGCAGGGCCTTTACTCAGCAGCCCTGGGACTGGCAAGGTAGAGCCCAAAGGGGATGGCAGGAAGCCTCACCCTGTGAGCACATCAGATCTGGGAGAAGTTCTAGGTGGGCCAGTTGTTAACACACCAAGCAGATAGGCAGAAGCACTTGTGAAGCACCCTCTGCATACACTGTCCACTCTTGCTTCAGCCCCTACTAGCCTCTCTGAAAATGGAAAAGGTGCTGACATCTTTGGAGGGGCCATTATTCTATCCACCACAGCAAACCCTGCCTGAGAACGGAGTCCAAAAGTAGGCTCAACTAACTTTACAGGAAAGGTGGTAGAGGTGCCTTCCTTAGAAGCCTGGGCAAACCACTTCCGCACCAACACAGACTACTGGTGTGGTTCAGTTGAAATTGGAGAGGGAAGGTTGTCCTCAACTAACTGGGTTGCCAGGAGTCATTACAGCTCACTGTGGCTTGACGGCCGGACACCATGACTCCCTTTTCTTAAAAAAACCAAACAAACAAAATAACCCCTCTTTTTGGTGTTTGTGAAAAAATGCGTGAGGGCATTCCTGAATGTGAGTGCAGGCATGAGTGTGCCATGGCACTTGTGTGGAGGTGAGGTCAACCTTGGGTGTGGGTCCTCACCTTCTGCCTTGTTTGAGACATGGTCCCCTCCTGTTCTTTACCACCCCCTCCATACACCCCAGGCATGCTGAGTTAGGACTCAGGTGCTCCTCCAGTCTGCCCTGAGCAACTCAGCACCAGCAGACACCAGACGGTCATCACCTGCCGCTGCCAGGTGTGGTGCCTTTCCACCACCATCACTGCATATTTTTCTATGCAGAACGTGCACCCTTGAAAAGGTCCCTCTTGACATCATGGCTCTCTCCTGTCTTGTTCCCTCTCTCTATCTTCCAGTCTCTCTGTCTGCCTGTCTCTCTGTCTCTAGCTCTCTCATTTTCCCACTCCAAGACCTCCTTTCTCTTCTGTTCCCACACCCCCATCTCGCATCCCACCCCGCCAGTAAACTTTTTGCAATAGATCTTTAAATGGTATGTTCACTTTGTGGCACTCCTTGGCCCCATCCACCAATGTACTCCTGCCGCTAAATCCTAACAGGCTGGCCTGTGAGATTCCAGGGATTCTCCATGTCCCATCTTACCACAGGAAAGCTAGGATTACAGATGCTCTCTCAGGCCTGGCTTCACATAGGATCTGGGGATTCCTGTTCAGGTCCTCCCTCAGGTGCTCAGCAAACCACTCAGCCACCTCCCCCAAACACTGTGGCTCCCTTTTGACTCTGGTTACCATGGAGACTGAATGGTCCTGCTGAGGGTCTGACTTCCTCCTTCAGAGTGGAAAGAGTTCCTGCCCCTGTCAGGCTCAGGGCCCTGCTATAAACACCTCTGCTTTTCACAGTCTGGGATTTAGAGCCTTTCAGTGCTGCAGGTTAACCCAGGCCTTCCAGGTAACAAGAACCCTCGTCTCAGGGGAAAAGAGGCATCTTGACTTCTGTCACATTGAATAACCCACACATTTAAAGAGCTCTGCTCTTTAACCCATAGAAAGACTGACCCCTGGTCACCTGTGGCCCCCTTGCTATGTAGCCTTGCTATGTAGCACAGGTGACATATTAGCTCAACATGTTTCTACTTTTACCTCAGGAATCTTTAAAAGACACTTTGCTGTGTCATGAGGAGCTGAAATACTTGACAGACCCTTATTAGCCAGCTGGTGGCATTCATATGGCTCTTGCCCGAAGGGCTTTCCTTGGTTTCTCTCTGTGGAAGCCCCTCTCCTTCCCTTTCCTAGAGCCTAACAGGTACAGCCTGAGGAGTGGCTCTTGTCTGACTGTCTGGGAGACAGTACGTGAGCTACAGGGCCAGAGATCTCAAGGGAATCTCAGAGATCTTTGGCTGCACTTTCATTGGCCTTGTATTACAGATCCCCACCATATGTACCTCATGCCAAGCTTGGCTTCCAGGCTGGAGACACAGAGGGAAGAAAGGCAGCAGCCATTGAGCCTTGCCCAACTTCCAATCCCAGTGCAGAAAGAAGAGAGTGAAGTTTAGACTCCAGATAGGTCCAGTTCACTTTTGGCTTTGGGAGAATGGGTTCACAACACTGCCCCCAGACACCTTCTCATTTCCAGTGAGTAAGACCAACTCATGTAGACTGCATGCCTGGACCTAAGCCAGTCTTTACTGACCATCCAGGTCCTTCACTCAGCCCCATACTTTTCCTCTATCTCCTTTCCCCAACACCCCCAATTTTCTAGCCCATCGTATGTAGATATACCTGGAAAATTGCAGGAGAAACAAGCCTTTCCCCCAGTGAGAGGTGCTAACTATGATGAGACTCTGGTTGCTGGGGAGACACCTCATATGTTAGTTAGGCCCTTCATGCAGACTACAAGAAATGTCATCCATGTGTTTCTGAGCACTGTCTTGTACTCCCCAAGCCAGTACGTGAACATCTATCTATCTGCACTGGGCTCAGAGGTTTCCTGGAGAAGGTGATAGTGACCTAGGGGCAGAGGCAGTGCAAGAGGTGAGGAGTGAGTGGAACTCAGAAATAGAAGGATAAACAGGGATGGGGGGAGAGAGGAGTCCCAGACAGTCAGGCCCCTGGATGAGACCCTGACTACCTACAGAGCTTAGAACCTGGAGGCTTGAGAGCCACTTAGAGAAAGGCTGAGGAAGGTTGAATACAGGAGCCCAGAGACTGCAACCTCAAGATGAGGGTAGCGGGGTCAGGTGCTGGATTCAGAGAGACCAAGATAGAACCAGTGGCTTGATTAGATCGAGGAGATTGAGAGGCGTGAGGAAGGACAGCTGCTCTATCACCACTCAGATTTATGACAGAGGGAGGGGAAAAGTCAGAGCCTTGTTATAGGTGTCAAAGGGCAGAGTCCTCCCCACTGCTGCTTGATTTGGGGGCCCTCGGAGGCCTCTGAGATTTAGAGTGCAAGTGAACTCTGATCTACAGTTTAGCCTCCTAAACGAATCCCTAAGAATAGCAGTCAGTTACAGGCTTTCTTTATAAGTCACATTTTTTTATGTCACACCCAAAATAATTAAATATAAAAAAAAATTGGACAGGACCTTCCCTCCCCCCCCCCACTTCATCAGCTTCTTCTAACAGGGTAAATTCAAATTAGGACCCGAAGTCCATCAGAGCCATCTGCACTGGGTAATACAAGAAGGGAATTCAGGTTTGGGGACTGAGGCAGGAAGCCGGTCTGCTCAGTGCCTTCCAGCTCTGAGGATCATTAATTCAGCTTTGTCCTGGGGCTGGGGAGTGGCATGCCTACATCCGGCTTTGCTTAACCTCTAGGGTGGCAGTGCTTGTCAGAGCCAGAGGACCAGGCTCCATGGTTTCGGGTGCCAAAACACATCCCTCTGCTTCCCAGAACCGAGAGACTCTGCTGTGTGTGAGGCTGCTCTGACCCTCTACACCGTTGCTCCTCCACTGGCCTTTTACACACTACCTGGGACCCAGAAAAAGGAGCAACTTCCTTTCCACATCTCTCAACCCAAACTCCCTCTGCCTCAGAGGAAAATCCCAGTCCTTACCAAAGGCTGACACCAACCTCACCAGTTAATCCAGATTAATAGGAGGAGGCCAGTGATCCCGCAGGCTAGGGGACACACCCTGGACCAGTGGCTAACCACAGAGCAAGCCATGTACCAGATGTTTGTCTTCACATCGGCCACCCCAACCTCACCTGATCCTGCTCCACCCTCTGTGGTCAGCACTAGCCAGACACCCAGCTTGTGAGAGCCACATCGCATGGAGCCGAGCCGTGTGGGGCTGCAGGTACTGGACGTCTGCTCTGGACGCCTGGCTTTGCCATCTGTTTCAGGGCTCATTGAGGAACTGTAAGTCCCTCCAAGGTGGGAATAGTCACCACACTGCCTCCCCCCAGCTAGCTGTTCCACCAGTGGTCGCCATGGCAATTTCAAGCAGTCTCCACAATTTGCCATTTTGTGGGAAACCCCTGCCTGCTCCCAGGAGACCTAGCTTTGCCAGAGGCCGAGTGCCTCTGAAAGGCAGCTAAAGACGCCCCCACCCCCACTAACAGTTACAGCATCCATGAGCACAAACCCAGAGAGGAGCTCATTTAGGGGGAACTCCTATTTCAGAAACATTTCAAAATAATGTTCCTGACCATGAGAAATGCCAGGAAGCCAGAAGACCAAGAAAAAGAGGCTATTCCTAGCCAGGCATTGAGGTGCATGACTGAAATTTCAGAATTTAGGAGGTGGGGGGCAAAAGATCAGGATTCTTCAGCCTGGGCTAAATGAGACCCTTGTCAAAACAAAACAAGACCAAACCAAATAATTCTCAGTAGCATGTTTCATAAACAATAAAGTATAAATATAAATTATAAAGCTTACAAGGTATTCATCAACCAGTGCAAACAAAAACCCTCATAATAGCTGGAATTTCAGTATGCAATAGTTAGAAGATATTCAAACTAGAAAGTTATGAATTCAAGCCAGGTATGGCGTTTCACAGCTGTAATCCAGGACTCAGAAGGCAGAAACATGAGGATCTCTGAGTTGGAGGCCAGTCTGATCTACATAGTGAGCTCCAGGCCAGCTAGGGCTATACGTAGTAGCACCCTGTCTCAAAATGAATAAACAAGCAATAATGTATAGACATGTGGCGGTGGCATGAGGCAGGCATATGTAAGTGGATTGGTCATGAGTTTGAAGTTAGCCTGGGAGACATAGTAAATCCCGACCCTATCTCAAAAAATATACTAAAATACAAGGTATATAACAGATAATTCGTTCAGTATGTGAGATATGCACTAAAAACTGATTCAGTTCTGGAATTCACAGGTAAACTGGCCATCTTGTATTCTGTTTACACGTTTAAACAGAAGCTTGGCTCATCCGTGGTCTATATACAACAGGCCTCTGTTGTGGCCCTGGCCTCACCCCTAATGGGATACCCTAGTTTATCTCTCTAATGCCATAGTTTCCCCTTACTCTCCTGCAGAACGGTTACTATTTGAGGGGGGAGGGTTGTTTCTCCGTGTGCTGTTGATGTTGTTTTGTTTTGATGTGTTTTACTAGGTAGCCCCGAGTCTCCCGGAACTTGCTGTGTAGACCAGGTTAGAGTTAAACTCACAGTGATCTGCCTGGCTTCTTCCTCCCGAGTGCTGTGCTTAAAGTGGTGCACCTCCATGCCTGGCCAGTTAGTTCTTCTTGAAGGCATCAGAGATAAGATGGAAACAGGATAAATCCAAGGTTTTCACTACATTATATTATATTAATTATATTATCTATTATATGCTTATATTATATATTCATATTATTCTATGTAGTATAATATAGTTGCATATACATACATATATATATACATATAGCATACTATGGCCTTATGTTTCTGGAAGGGTATGGTAGAGGTAGAGCATCCTTGTAGAGCGTTCTGTGCATTCTGGCAGGGGCTGTCGAGTCTGGTGCTCTACATGTAGCTGACTGGTTACACTGGCTAGTAATAAGGTGCCGACATCCTGCACTTTCCTTGGCTGTAAGGGAAGCCATATTATGGAAGGAGTTGGGGGTTGAGCAAAACCCAAGGAGTCCTAGCCAGGGGCTGGAGGCTCAGTACCATAATCAGAGACGGGAAAGCCCAGGTAGGGCTGGGGATGCAGTGGGGCATTTTAACGTCCACAGTTGACAATGAGGTGGGTATCTCAGCCCCTGGCATATTGCCCCCGCAGCCCCACATTCAGACCCAGTCCCTCCCACACCAAGTCCTTTGGCTATAGTTCTGTGTCAAAGATCTAGAAGAAGCAAATGCCAGGGACCCTAGACCTGCTCAGGCCAGGTACATAGCTGGCCGTGGTTGCTGCAGTGCACACAAGCCCTTCAGAGAATGCTGGGCCGTTCATATTCTTTGAGAACAGAGTACGTACACCCTCTGAGAAGCTGCTCACCCTGGCTGTGATCCTATTCCCCCCTGCCAGTTTCCCCTGGCCAGATGGTGGGAGGTTGCAGGCCTCCCCTGTCTCTAAGACAAAGGACAGTCTACGTCAAGGACAATGGGATGGATACACCCAGAACACAGGGCCCCCACCCAGTGAAGATTATGGCTGGTGATGATTTCCGGTAGCAGGTCCCAACAAGCCGTGTCTGGCTTTGAGAAATGAAGGAAAAATGTTCCCAGCGGTTCTTGGCAGCCTGTGAGGGTGGCACAGCCTCAGCTCCAACCCCTTACCTCCTGAGTGTGGCCCAGCCCTATGCAGGGCTACTGTGACTGCCTGCATTCTAAGAAGAATGTCACAGCCAGCCCCTCTGGGCTTCCCTGAACATTAGGCAGTGTCCACAGTGCTTGCCCAACTCAAAATGGGTCAGAAGCATAGGTGTGGGATGAGGGTCTATGTCTCTACCAACTCCCCCCATCCCTTGTACTGGTTAGTTTTTGTCAATTTGAGGGTCATCTTAAAAGAGGGAAACTCAAATTTTGCCTTGGTTTCTTGAGATTATGACAGTCTCTTTCTCCTTAAGTTGATTTTGGTCACCACAGCAATAGAAGACAAACCAGGACGTCCTGTCATGGTCTATATCTCCTCTCCCTCAGTTTTTGGCATCAATCTCGACCAAGTGAGCTTGGTCAGGACAACAGGGTCAGGCCTGGCCAACTGCCCTCTGCTCTCCCCATTGCAGAGGCCTCCTGGTGATAGAGGTGCATGGAAGGAGGTAGAAGACAAGTTCGTCTGCTTTCCTAGGTTGGGCAAAATCCACCAGGCCAGCCACGGGCAGTTACTGAAAACAGACCTCAGTCACCTTCCAGAACACGGCATTCGCCCACACATGAAGCAGCTGGAGGGCACCTGGCTAGGGCCTGGTAGCAAGAGCAAGGTGGGATCCACCCAGGGTCAGAGGCCTCTACATCCTCTAGAGGCTAAATGGGAGGCTGGTTGGAGGGAGCCAAGCAGGAGAAACCAGCTCCTCAGAGTTGCTCTGCCCAGTTACTCAGACAAGGAAACACAGGAAACGTGGAATGTTCTCACTGGGGCCCAAAGCAGTGGGCAGGGACATCTCAGAGCACCACCTCCCCACCTCTGGGAAGCTGCTGGTGCCTCTGAGGGCTGCTTGCCTGGAAAGAAGTCAGGTGCGAAGTGGTGGGAAAGCCAATTGGCAAGTGCTACGTTGGGGCAACTTTGCATGCCCACCAGGTTCCTTTGTCTCACTTCCGTGTATCTTCCTTCTCTGCCTCAGAAAGCTAGCAGGCCACTGGCCCGCTTACTGGCACCTGGGGGACTGAAGCCATGGTGCTGTAGAAGTCCACCCTAAAACTCCAGGCCACTACCATAAAAAGTGAAAGCACTGGTCCACTCCTGCGACTCTGAAAAAGGTCCACGACACTGGTCAGACTCTTCCCCGCACCCCTCTGTGTCTGTGCTGTGTCCCACTGAGACCCTCCTGCCTGCACACAAGTTGAAACAGTCTTTTCCATGTTGCCTGTTTTTAAATTAACACAGTAAAAGTGCTACAGCAAGACTGAAAGGCTCACATGGAGGAAACAGACCTTCACAGCTTCTCTGTCCCACTCCCACACCCCCCCCCAGCCAGGGTCCAGTGCTTACCTATCCCATGCTCTGTTTACCCTGTGCTTTTTCTGCTAGAGACTGTGAATTCCCAGCTGTGCAGGATGCAGATGTGCCTCTTACACAACAGCCCCACCCACACCCACGGGGCTGTCATGGTTATGTCACCGCTGTCACTGGAGTCCAAATTCACTGTTTAGACATCATTATGACTAGGTCATGGTTGTTAGACCCACCCCTCTTTGGCGATTTGGTGAGACATTGACTCATGGCTTGCAAAGATGTTCATTTTTAGCAATCACATTCCCTTGCCACACTGCCGGACTTTTGGCCACACCAGAATCCTTACAAGTGACTATTAGCAGAGAAGGAGAGAGGACAAAACTCCAGGGCAGGAAGTAAAGGAATGAAGATAATTGTGGCTGACACCACCTGCCCTCAACTGAAATAAGGACGGTGCTAAACTCAGTAAGAAGGGACGAAAGTGGAATCTTTCAGAAACCAGGGGAAGACAAGGCCCATGGGATGTAGCTGTTATGACAGAAACCCTGAAGGCTACTCCTGGAGGAAAATATCCCACTCACCAGCAAAGACAGATGACCTGAACATGTATCCCAGCCTGAGCTATGGAGAAATCCAAATACCCTTGAGATGCATTGTGCCAAGCCTCTGTGTTCTTGCATCTTGCCGTCTTAAACCCTTCTACCTCTGTGACCCAGAACCCACGAACCCTGAAAAGAGCATAAAACCAATCACAGTTTAACAGTCCAGCTGTGGATCTCACAAATAAAAAGAAAATCCTTCCCAGGCCTAAAAGATTCCCACAGATAGAACAATATTGAGAATGTGCTCATAGTCCATAAAGGTAAGAAAGGAAGAAAAGCAATCTACCAGCAGACCCAACAAACCCAAACATTAATTCCCTGAGAACCTTAGGTAATAGTGCAGGCAGGTGATGGTTTTAGGGAAGTGTATACCTGTTCAAATTATTACAGACAAAGAACAGAAGGAAATGAGCTCCAGACAGCTCTGTAAAAGCAAGACAGGTTTGGAGAGAATGGATAAGGTTTGAAAAGGAGAAATAAAGCTAATGGAATAAAAACCTCAGCACCTATGTTAATGGCAGAATGGATGCAGCCTCATTTACAGTAGGGCCAGGGCAGCTCAGCAGCCAGAATGTTCAGTGCCGGTTGAGACAGAGACCGCAGGTTGGAACACAAGGGGCCAGAGAGGGGGACTAAGACCAGCAAGTCCAGATTCAAGGGAGTTCTTGGCTGAAAATCCTTTTTCTTAGAGTGTTGAAGGTGATGATCTCTTATTCCTGGCTTCGATGTTGCTCTGGAAGACAGATCCATTGGCTTCCTGTGCTAACGCCCTCCCAGCCCCTCCTGGAAGCTTCAGCAGCAGCAGCAGCAGCAGCAGCAGCAGCAGCAGCAGCAGCAGCAGCCCTCCAAGGCAGTGCGTTCAGAGTGTGTTCTCACTTGCTCTGACCTTCAGCTCGGGGAGCAGTCTCTTCTTTCTGTAACCCCCATGTTGCAGATATTTTGCATTCTAACATAACTCATTTTCTTCATCTTCCCTCTCCAAAATTCTACTTTTTTTTGCTATATTTTCTTTCTGTGACAATTTCTTCTTTAAAAAACATCTATTATCATTATCATCATCATCATTATTAATTATTATTATCGATGGGATAGATCATAACCTGCAATTATGAACTAAAATAAATTCTTTCCCCCAAATTTATAATTGCTTTGTCTGGCTACTTTGCCATAGCAAATGGGAAGGAATCCATGATGCTGTGAAGCCTCCTTCGACCGCCATCAGTGAAGGCACCTTCCATCTCTTGCCCAGATGCAGCTCTCTTCCTCCTTCCCATCTCCATTCTCGCTTCTTTTGCCTGTGACGCCTCCATCCGCCTTCCCCATCTTTTTAGGACGACCACCTCAAGCTAGCTTTTCAGCAAATTCTCATCTAGAGTTGGCTGGGTCGCCAAACTCCCAGAGATGCCGTGCATGGGTGTGTAGCCAGTATACGGCCACCTTGTGTCATTGACAACCCCACCACCACCATCTCCATTTCTCGTGTAATTTGTCCTTTCCTAGCAGTAAGATGGGGTCCTTGCTTGTCCCTCCCAGTGCAGAGAAGGCAGGGGTCCTTTTATAACCTCCAGGGAAGATGGGAAAAAAGAAGCGTGAGGAAGGACAACTCAGGCTGCAGCCCCTGGAGGAGGCTCACTGGACTTTTCCGAAAGGGCCACCTCCCACCAACCACACCTGTCATACCAGCCGCACCTGCAGCCTCAGCTGCCACCTCACAGAACCTTGTTTTTCCAGTGGCCCAGCTGTTCCTGGCAGTGACTCCAGGAGGAAGAGGAGCTGAAGCTATGAAAGAAGACCATGAAGAGACCTCACTTTTCTGGGTTGCCACGGAGGAAAGGCTTGCTGATGGCTCCAAGCTCTGTTCCAAAAGGCAATATCCTCCGACATTACAATGTGAAACTGGGTTGGGGGCTCTTCTGGCTTCACCTAGAGTTGCACATTTAGGATCAGCTCACATTGTGGGGATCTAAAGAGCTATCCCAGCAATGGGTTTACACCTTTTTATTACGTGTAAACTCCGTGACAATGAGCAGAGAAAACACCCATCAGATCGCCTTCTCTGTCTCCTTTCTCCTTAACCCAGCACCGAAGGGACTTTTTGTTCAAGCTTCCTTGCTTATCGTTCAGATATCTTTCATTGATAGCAATGGCCTTTGGGCAGGGAACAACAGCTTACTGCCTTCATGGTGACCCGGGACAACCACCCAGCAAGCTCTAGAATGTTTTCACTTCCAGAACTAGCTGCAGTGGAGTGTGAGGACTGTTCATCATAGCAATCCTGCTTATGCCACCCCTTCAGGCAGAATTCAGTGACTGGAGTCACTTTGTGTATGTGTGTTGTAAATGTAATTTATAGTTATCAGTCTGTGTTAGTGTGTATGTGTGTGTGTGGGGATGAATGAGAGTGATATATGTATATATGGTATATATGGTATAGGGTGTATGTGGTCTGTGTGTATGATGTACTGTGGGGATGTATGTGTGGTGTAGAGTGTGTGATGTATATGTACACAGTGTCTATGTATGTTATAGGTATGTATAGTATGTTTATGTCATTTATGTATGGTATGTTGCATAACACCAGGGGCACTTCCGAAGCAGGTTTAAGAGAAGAGCTAGGCAATCCTCAGACCAGGAAATTGCTCCTGAGCAAAGGCCGGGGCCAGAAAGAGCATGGACGAAAAGCAGGAACCTGTGAGCACCTGGCTGCATTACTCCAACCTAGAGCTAGGAGTGTTTCTTCACAGCAATAGAACATTAACTAGCACAGCTCCGGTTTATAGCTGTTTACATAAGTAAGTTCGTGTTAGTGCCCCACGGAGGGAGGAGCATTAAGCCAAATGGTAGTGTTGGCTCTCAGGCCTGTATAAAGACTGACAGATAAATGATTCTGTGAGGTGAAGGCTCTGGGCTTCTGAGCAGACTGAGTGCAGCAGGCTGAGGCAGAGAAAGTTCTCCACTGGACTAAGCAGCAGGCAACACTGAAGTTGTGGGAACCCAGATGAAAGTTCTGGTAATCGGGAACGCTGGAACTATTGGTGGATAGATTGTTGGTGAAATCCATATAGGACACAGATGGGAGTGTGCAAAGCACCTTTCCTGATCTCTTTGCTAAGACTCTAGCAGTGAGGACACTATTAACAGTGGGAACGGCACTTGGACCAGCGTTTTTCAACAACATTCTCTCAGTTTTCTTGTGGGGGGAAAAAAGAAGGCTGCCCCTGGTTGGAGGTCTGTATGGCAAGACTGTACTGTCTCAGCCAGTCGCAGCACTAAGTCCTCAAGCTGGCCAACTTAGGGAAACACTGAGCATTAAGGGATAATGGAGTTTGGCCCATTGGCTAAACAGGAATCTGACTGTGTACCAATATCAGTGAAAATAAACAGGGAGATAGAAACACAGTATTGAGTCTGTTGTGTGCTGGTCAGAGCTGGTGAGCCTAACCCATCACAAGGTGGGTCAGCCTTATGTAGGAGTGCTGCATGTACCACAAAATGTAAAGACGGAAGCCCGGAACTGAGCACAGAAGAAAATCAGAGACGTGACAACTAAACCAGGTCCCCCGAGGTTAAGAACTACTGCTGCTGCCTCGAGGTCACCAGTAAAACTTTAAAAGGATTTATAGACGAGATAGCACGCTGCTGACTTCCTGATTCTGGTGGCTGTTAGAAAATTAAAGCCCTTGGTTTTGAGGAAATACACACTGAAGGATTGAAAAGTAATTAGGCAATCCTCAGACCAGGAAACCGTTCCTGAGCAAAGCTACTCTGAGGGGTGGTGGGTAGTCAGAGAGGAAGGCAGACAGGTGGAGGGGTGGGCGGATGGGTAAAGAGGCTGGACCGTTGGGTAGACAAGTGGGTAGTTGCAAGGTCGCGTGTGGTGGTGGAGGTGGGCTGATGGACAGCTGGATGGAAAGGTAGTGGCTAAGAAAAGGATAATCAGGAAAATGAGGGCAATTAAACTTAAATGAATGAGAAACCCAGAGTCAATGTGAAATTATAATTGACACAATCTGGAAGTATTTTGGATGTAAAGTTAACATGAGAATAGTAAATCATTTAAAAATGCAAACACCAGTGCTGGAAGCTCCTCCCACCAGATCTGCTGCATCCAGAAAGATCGATGCCCTGGGCCATCCTCTGCTTCCCAATCTCCCCGGGGCTGTGCTGTATCGATGCAACCTCCCCAGACCCACGGTACTGCCCCAGACCTCTGGTTTTCAAGAAGCGAATGATCAGAGCTTATTGATAAGAAATAACAGTCTGTGGATTCCAGAAGTAGGTGAGTCCTTTATTGACATCAATCAATCGACATCTCCCAAGGTCTCTGTGTCTTTTTTTTACACAAGAGCGGGGAGGCAGTGAAGGCGAACTGAGGCATATTAAAACATAGCCAGCTCCACTACTTCCCGTCATGAAAAGGCATCCTGTCCACGATTCATGTCAAAGTACACAGTACATTAATATCATTCTGTGCCACACGCCATGCTACAACATGCGTCTGCACACGGGTCACTTCTACAGTGAAGTGTTCAGAACACAGAAGGTACAACAAAGGCTATCAAATCTGACTTCTCAGAGCATGACCATCTCTAAAGGCCACCCTGAGCCACATTCGTCAGTGGCTGGAACACGGCATGAGTTGCCCCAGGGCAAGTCAGCAATGCCCTTGGCACAAACCATCACTTCACCAAAAGAGCCTGAAAAGGTGAATTGTTTGACTAAACAATTTTTAGTATAAAACCCATTTACAAAGAATTTTCCTGTAACATATATATATATATATATATATATATATATATGGCTCTGATGTTTTAGGTGAGAACTCAACAGGGAAAGTGGGGGAAAGAGGCGTGGTGACCTAGACATCAAAACTAAAAACAGAAACAAAAAAACAACCCAAATGAAACAGTGTTTTCACGCTGGTAAGGTTGTTCAGTGTTAGGACCAGCCCTGTGGTTTTATAATCATTCCCTTTCTAGACTCCATCAATCAGATCCTCAGAGGTCTCAAGCAAAGCTATCATGTCACTCATGTATAAAGAACCCACTATGGCTTCAGAGACAGATACTCTGCCCATCGCAACGAGAAGACAAAGGACACTGCCCTTCCCACATCTCTCCTGAAGACGCCATGTGCCAAGCAAGCGGAAGTGGCTCGCTCTGGGACAGAGGGCACATTCTTGTATAGGCTTTGTCATAAAAGGCCTGCATCAGCGGCCATTCAATACCACAGTGACATGACACCAACCTAATCCCATCCGATATCAGATACTGGCTATGCAGGTCAGCAGTTGGTGGTAGGCAGCCTCTGCCCTGGCTGCTACTACTGCCTTGTCCATTAGCCTCTGCTTGGTCAGTGTATGGGCAGGCCACCAACAGGGTGAGCAGTGTCCCAGGACCATCCTGTCCCCATGAGGGAACAGGGATGGACCAGAAGCCTACACGGAGCCCTGGTTCTGTGGTGGCAAGCTAGGTCTTGCTGCGTCGGAGCAGTGTGGCAGTAGAGCTCTGGCCTCCTTGGAACTTGAGACTCTGCAAGTTAATGTGTGCTCCATGTTTGAGCAGTATCTCCACAGTCTGTGAATGCCTGCCCTGAGCAGCCAGGTGCAGTGCACTGAGGCCCTGCTCATCAGACAGGTCAATGAGGTCAGCACTGACCAGCTCTTCCACCACCTCTGAGTGTCCACGGGCAGCAGCCAGGTGCAGTGCTGTTTGATTCAGGGGCCCCCGAGCCAGCACGTCAGCCTTCTCCTCAATGAGCAGCTTGACAGTAGCTAGGTGTCCATTCCGGGCTGCCAGGTGCAGGGCAGTGTAGCCCTCTGAGGTCAAAGCCTCCTTGCCAGCACCACGATGCAAGAGTAGCCTGGCAGTACTAGTGTGTCCAGTCTCTGCGGCAACATGCAGAGGTGTCTGTGCCTGCAGGCTGCAGATGTTAATGTCAGAGCTCAGGTCTATGAGGATGCGAGCCACACGGTAGTGCCCCCTCTGAGCAGCCAGGTGCAGGGGTGTCCTACCATCTAGTGTCTGGGCATTCACACTCACCCCAGGCTGCTTGGCTAGCAGCTTAACAATGGGCAGGTGGCCCTGCCAGGCAGCATAGTGCAGAGGCAACCAGGCATCCTTTCCCTGCAATCCCACGTCCACACCACGGCGGAGCAGGGTGCGAACAATGTTTTCCTGTCCATGCTGGCAAGCTACATGCATGGGCGTTCGGCCCTCGAAGTCAACCTCATTGACAGAAGCATTCTTCTCTAGTAGCAGCCTTGTGCTGGCCTCATCCCCATTTTGGGCTGCAAAGTGCAGGGCGGTCCACTGGTCTTCATCCTTGGCATTGACGCTGGTCTTCCGGGCCAGCAGTAGCTCCACAATTCCACGCCCCCTCCTCTCCACAGCCATATGCAGCGGTGTAGAGCCCTTCTTGTTGGTCAGGTTGGGGTTGGCATTGTTAAGCAGCAGCCACTTGACACACTCCTCCTGTCCAGCCTCTACAGCCAGGTGCAGCAGGCTGGCGCTGCTGTCCAGAACCAAGTCCACGTCTTGGGGCTGTAGGATCTTCATCAGCTTGTTAGTGTCTCCTGACACGATGGCATCCACTAGCTTCTTTTTCTGGATGTCTGTGGGGCCCAGATCTGCAGGGAGAGGAGAGACAATGTCAGAGGCCAGAGTAAGGCAAACACTATAGAATGTGGGCGTCTAAGGCTTGGGGGCTGAGGTCAGGTGGATGACACCTTAGGGACTCTGAGGAAGGACGTCCAGGGTACATCTCTTATTTGCAGGTCTTTAAGCATCTACCTTGGGTAGTATAGTTGATGTCTCCAAAGCGTTCCTCTGTTGATTTGTAGAATAAAACCACTCTAGCTTGTCTATGGTTGGGAAAACCCTCCCCCAGCATCAGCAAGACTGTTCACACTCATTTAAAAAGAGGTGCACCAGAAAGGAAAGCCAGTCAGGAACACAACATCCCCAAAGACTTAGACCTGCAATACACTATTCCTGGGGGCCTCTACTGGCCTACAGAGCTGGCTCCTGGAACTCGGAGGAGCACAGACTCAAAGTGACACCCCTGTTATGGGGACATCACATAGGGTGTTTCTGAAATGATTCTCAAAACTAAATTTCTCAGAACGCACTGCCCAGTATTCACAATGGAACTTCTACTGAACCTGAAAATCCACTGCATTACTGGAAATCCTGACTCCCATAAATAGACTTTCCCTCTGCAGGTAGAACACTCTCTAGACTGTTTTTACAGAGCAGTGGAGGTCTGGGTGGTACTAAGGAGACAGACCCGGACTGGTGTTTAAATTCTACATTCCTTTTTCTTTGTTGTTTTGAAACAGGGTCTCTCCATGTAGTCTTAGCTGCCCTGGAACCTGCTTTGTAGATCAGGCCGACCTCAGCTCACAGAGATCCTCCAGTTTCCGCCTCCCAAGTGCTTGGATTAAGGACATACCATGACTGGCTTAAACATTACGTTCTTATAGGATGGTAGTCATCTCTCGGACACGAGGACGAGGCATCACCAGAGAGGGCTAAGCCCGAAGAGAAGATTTTAGGACACATCTCCCCGTGGCAGGCAGTGACACGGCTGTGGCTGCTGGGAACTTAGCTCTGACTGTCCTTTTTGACTCTGTTGCCCACTGCTTGGCTAGAATCAAACTCGGTTCTCTCCGCCTATCTCTGCAAGGCATTTCCTTAATGTTCAAAGGTCTTTTACCCAACATTCTACTGGAAAAATCCCTGCGAACTGGTAAGACCTCAAGTCTTTGCAAGTCATCTGCACTTTGCCTCCCTTGTGCTACAGCCCAAATGGAAGTGTCCGTGCCTTACAGAGGAGCCGCGGCACCCCAGGTGTCAACACCTCACAGTCAGTCAAGCCAGCTTGACACAAGGGTATCCATAAACACAAAAGCTTGGGGCAGGGGTTATCTGGAAGTGTCTGAGTCTGAGGCAGAAGTAAAGTCCCCAGGGGTCACTAGTTTCACTGGATGGGACTTGGGCTTTCCAGGTTGCAGACTTGAGACCAAGCTCTGCCCCAGGGCTGACTCGGCCTGGTGATGTGGCTTATCCTCCTCAAACGTTAGACACCCAGCAGAACCATACTACTGACGTGGGACTTTCTGGATCTGTGTTTTGAGCCCAAACTATGGTAACACCAAAAGCTCATCGGAGAAAACAGAGAGAAGACAAGCTTTACCAGGGAAGAGACCCTGCACAGTAGTTGCTCAGACTCTAATATGCAGGTGAGCCCCACACAAGCTCACCGGTGCTCACAAACACTTACCGCCCGTCGAGGCTTCCCGCTCAAATGACAGTGACAGTGACCCTCTGGAGGAAAAGGCGGAGTCCACGGAGGACACCCCCGAGAGCCTCTTGCCACTACTGGACGATGGGAGCTTGCATTCTGAGGAACTTCGGCTGAGCTCCTCGGGGCCTTCAAGAGTCTGGGAGATCCCAGAGTCCAGCTGTGACAGCAGCTCGGAGAGACTGCAGTCATTATCGAAGGGGGGAGCAGAGGCGCGCTTGAGGCGTGAGGACTCAGGCCTGGCCTGCAAAGGCGGAGAGGGTAGTAGTAAGGACTCTGCTCCTCAAACCTCCATGTCAGAGCACAGAGAACAAGACAGGGGGGACCAAAAACTACCGGGGCAGAGGTGGAGGTCCCATGCACTACCACGGACAAAGAGCATCAAGAAGCCCTGAGACTCACGCAGGGCTGCAAAGAAACCTCACGGACTTCCCTGGCAGAAAGAGAGTAACGACTTCACAAACATGGAAACGTCTAACTACATGATGCTCCTACCCACTCGGGGGCACTGTCTAGGCCACAGGCAGTCCGGGTAAGCTGTGAGAGCACAGGGCAGGCAAGGCCAGACCCGGGGGCTACCCATGACAGGCAGCCCAACAAGAAAGGAAAGTACTTAGGCTGGGGTTCTCCCTTGCTCTGACAAAGCGTCAGACTTCTCAGGAATGTCTTGGAGCTATGAGAACGAGGTCACTGGGGGGGCGGGGGTGGGGGGAGTACAGGTCTGGTTGCTTCAAGAAAAGCGGATTTCTAGTAACTAAGTCTGAGGATTGTTACTCTCTCTGAGTCCTCTTCTGCTGTGGGAACCACTGCCTTACTGTGCTCCCACTTGTGCACTAAGTCATGCCTACTTGCTGGCTACAAGCATATATCAGAGGTAGGTTCTGTCTCTTTATTGCTGTCAGGAGAACCTTTGCCCCCAATTCTCACCTGTCCCACAGCTGTTCTCCCCAGGAGACGCTGTCCAATGTCAGAGAAACCACCACCACCTCACCACCACACCTAACCCTTACAATGGAGTTCCCTGCTTCAATCGTTACCCTAGAGGCATTCAGCTAGCACTGCCTTGGGTGCTTCTCACCACTTCTGAGTAGCCACAGACACTCGTAACACAAACCATTCATGAGCAGACTGTGCTGAGATCCTCAAGCCCCACCTAGCAGGGGCCCAGGAGGATGGGGCCATCTGCCCTTTGTGGTTCTCTATCTATACTTATCAATCTCCAGTGTGCAGAGCAGACGGGGGACTCCCATGGGATTGCACGTCTGGGAGCAGATGGTAGTAGGACGGGCTCAGAGGGAAATGGGGAGGAATTTTCAGACAAGATGTTGGATAAGGAAAATCCCACCATAATTGGAGCCCTGAAGATGCTGCCGGAGATGCTCACCTCACTCCTGGGCTCTGGAGAACTTTTCTCACCCGGCTCATGAGCCAGGTCTTTCACCTCCTCGTCAGGCTTTTCACAGAGGTCTTCGGTTTCTGAGGTAATTTCTTTGAGAGAGAAAACAAAAGGGGCTGTCATTAGATAGAACTCCTACATAATTCTATGGGGACAGAGGCAGTGACGCCCCAGTCTTGAGCAGCAGAGGACCTGCCCAGTACCACTGTCAGTTCGTAGAAGACACCCCAGGCTTCACTAGAAGACAAACCCAACCACCATCCTGAGTGTCTGGGCAACCACCTGCCAGGTCTCACCAGGAGCAAAACAGGTCCCTCTTAGTAGCCTGCCCGACACAAAGGGTTAAAGCTATCAGGGCTGGCAGGTGAGCCCCGTCTATTCATGTCGCCCCAGATCCATGTGAAAGGCAACTCTATCAGGTTCACTTTTTTACCCCAAAGGCTCATCTGCCTATGAGGACAACACCCTAAGAGATGTGAAAGAAAACTGCAAGCCTTTAGTCTCCTCCAGCTGCCTAAACGTACGCCATTGCACCTGCACTTACAATCCAGGATTCTAGGCTCCCTGGAAGCCAATGCAGCCTGCTAGACGAGGTGGACACTGGGTCTGCCTGTCTCGTTCTAACAGCCCATTCCAGCCCTCAGCACTGGGCAGTCAAAGTAGGGGATGGGCCAACCTGTTAGTGGTGGGTTTGTTTTATCCCTGTCTCTGCACGCATTGTTCCCCCCCTGAGCTTGACCCTCAACCCTGTCCTGGTCATCAACCCTGTGGCCTGTGACAGTGGTGAAGCCGTCACATGGCGGTGATGAGACGGGGAAGGGCACTCACCTTGGAAGGTGGGCCGCACCTGTGGGTCTGCATGCCAGCACCGTTGCATGAGCCCTATCAGGCTGGCACAGGCTCGCGGCCGGGGTCTGCAGATGGGTGGCAGCTCTGGGCGGTGGCCCTTCACCACTTTCATCATGATGTGTAGGATGTTCTTCTCATCTGCAGAGGAGAAACAGATGTTCAGACTTTGAGAAGCAGGAGATGGCTTCTCACTTAGATGTATGGACAAGTGCTGGAGACACGCTATGACTTGCCCATCACCTAGGATACCACCAAACCTGGTAAGTTTCCCTTTCTAAACCTGGAGTTTTCTTTAATCCATATTTTTATAGGATATAACATTCTCTGTTTTTCTCAGTTTTACGAACTCATGGACACAGACTCGGCCATTATGATTACCAACCCTAATTGGAGGGGCTCAAGAGGGACTCTCAGTGGGTGACCTTTGGCTCATCTTAAACCATGCGGCCCATCAGCCACTTGTTCCCACGGGCATCTCCCCACCCCTGCATTCCAAGCACACCCTGTGGAGCAGCAGGCACCTATTGGCAGGTATGGAAAATTGGCCCACAGTCACCATCGGCTGCCAGGGTTCCACACTGACACTTTGTTCACTTTCCCGTTAAGTCTTGTGCAATGCCACTCTCTTCCGTGTATCTGGAGGTTACTTCCATGATAACTCAGCCTTCCAAACCCAGCAAGTTTTCCAAATGCAGTGAGAGTCAAGAGAACACCTACAAGATTTGTTGCTGCCAAAGCAAGCTTGATGGGGTCTACGTGACATCTGAGAAGTCCTGCTCTGGTCCCTCTACCTAGTAGACAACAAAACCCAAGGGCCTTGATACACCACACACCTGACCCAAGAGTCTCTGCTAGACATTGGACAAGTTCACGTCCGACAGGTAGGCTGTCATGCTGAAAAGAATTTGGTATGTGGACCTCCATGGTGGGGAACACAGTTAAAAGAAAAAGCAATATGGGAAAAGACTGGAGAGATGGCCCAATGGTTAAGAACACTGGCTACTCTCTCAAATGATCCTGGTTCAGTTTCCAACATCCACACAGCAGCTCAAAACTGCCTGTAAGTCTAACTCCAGGGAATTCAGAAGAGGGCATTCTTTTCTCACCTCCCTGTGGAAGCCACATACAGGGCACAGGCATCACTTGGGCAAACACAAATACACATAAAATTAATGTATCTTTTAAAAGAACAAACAACGGAGGACAGGAACAGAATAGAACCAAGCTTCCAACATCCCCTAAATCCTGCTGTGCTTGGAGGATCTTTTCTCCACCCTTCCCCGTTTCTGTGCCTGGTATGAGCGTGTGACTGTGCCAGAAATGGGGCCTCTGACTTAATGATATCTGTCTATGGTACTGGAGACTGAACCCAGGACCTCAAATATACTGAGCATGATCTCTGTTTTCAAATATCTTTTGTCATACCCCACAGTGCAAATAGCCAGGAATGTCATAAAAGAAAAGAGACTTTTCTCTTCCCAATGTGGCTAAAAACGACTTAAGTTTTATAAACCTGAGTTGCCATGGTAGAACTTCTGGAGAGGGGGCAACCACGTGAATGCTTTCACTGCTATTCACAGTGTGTTTAGAGTAGTTAATGCAGTAGATTCGGTCATGTGTGTTTCATACCATTTGTTTTTTAAAGAGAGGGAAGAAGGAAGGTGAAGGAAGGCTATCTTCTTATAAAGACTTTTAACAGCACAAAACACTATGCAGCATCAAAGGAAAAAGCTGCATATGTTCCGATGGTCCCCCCATTGACCTGTCTGTATGAAAGGAACACAGCAGAAGGGCCAAGCCCCACCAATAGGAACTTGATGAATGGGAAAGAAAGTCCATGCAGGTGTTTTGTCAACCTTCTGCAAAGAGCTGGCTGTGGGCCTTCAGTGTATTCTCCAGGTGGGTGTAAGGCACCTGCCCTGAGGACAGGCCCCAAGTCTGGAAGCCCAGATGGAAGCCCAGAGGAACCCCGCCCGGCCAAGTAGAGGCACTGAGGGGCTGAGAAGGTCCAAGCGCATGCCCACTGGTCTTCATGCAGAGCGCTTACCTGAAAATGGCTTCTTCTGGGTAAGCACGCCCCAGATCACGATGGCAAAACTGAAAGAGAAACTAGGTATCAGTTGGTGCTGCAGCCTCGGGTTTGATAAGAATTTCCAGGCTCTGAGCTGCCATCTCACAGGGGCACAGACCAAGTACTCAGACATCTAGGGGCACTTTTGCCCCCTGCTCTTCTCTGTCTTGGCTTCAATCCTTTAAATCCAAGGTCAGGTTCTGTCTAAAACATTCCTCTAAGAAGCCCTGGAAGGCTTCAGCAGAGCGTAGCTAAAGAAAATGTATACAAAGTACTAAGAAGCAACAAGCTGAGCCCCAAACCCTCTCAGTTACTAAGTAAATTTTTCTAGATACATTGAAAATGGTCCAATCAGGGTTGGGGATTTAGCTCAGTGGTAGAGCGCTTGCCTAGGAAGCACAAGGCCCTGGGTTCAGTCCCAGCTCCAAAAAAAGAAAAAGGAAAAAAAAAAAGAAAAAAAGAAAAAGAAAATGGTCCAATCTTAAAAAAAAAAAGACTGAAAATTGAGCCTAACTCATTAACTGGAAAATGCTGGTTCAAAAGTTAAAGCCAACATTAAAGTAAACAAAGTTCTTGACTACCCCCAAACTCTGCAAGCCCTGACTCGTCCCCAGAGGCCCAACACCGGTACATTGGCTTCTGTCAAACCAGTTAGCTGGGCCTAGTGACAAAAGACAGAGCTGGCTGCTCCGGCCCTTTCTTTTCCGAAAGTCTGCTGGAATGGGACCCTCACAATCTCGGGAGGGGTGGGAAGTAGTTCTTAGGTACTCAAATCTTGTTGTCAGATCCAAGGAGAACTCCATTTCTCCAATTCCGATGGTTGGACAAAAGCCAGCATTAACCAGGAACTTGTGAAGCAGGTTCCCCTCAAACAAAAGGAGCCGTTTCCCTTATCACTAGCAGAGGGGACAGCTGGCCATCTGTGGTGCCTATTAGCATACCAAAGCTCATGCGGGTCTCTAGGCTCCTAAGGTACACATTAAAGCCCAGGCTGGCATCCTGCGCTTCTCGCCTCCTCCCCTACCCTAAACTTGTCCAGCTCTTTCCCCTCAGCCACTCATTCTCCGTATAACCTTGTTACGTTCCCTCTTCGCTCTCCCCCACCCCCTTCCCTCTTCGCTCTACTCCTGCTTCTCTTCTGGCCAGGTCCAGTTAACCAGCCACGTTCAGACTGCTACTTTCTCTCTCTGCTCTGGAATCTTCCAGGTGCCTTTGGCTGCTCTCTCTCATGTCTACCATAAAAAACAAAACACCAAAACAAAACAACAAAAAACTTCCCTTTAACCATACCATGAAACAATCAGTCAAGGTGTCAGTTTATACCCTGGGGACCGAAAAGTGAGTTGCTCACTTTGGTATTCAGACGAGTGTGAGCTTTGAGGAGCACAAACCCAGACACCCATGGCTCTGCGGGCTACTCAAAGCAGCAGGTTCTTCTGACAGACAAGTAATAAAGCCCATGTTCCATGAAAATGCTGTATCATATCCAAGCACTGGGCTACAGCTCCTTTTTCTAACTACTTCTGCACAGCACCAGTCAGCATCGCCCACAGGAAAGAAGTCTTTCATGCACCTGGGGAGCAGGTACGTGCCAGCTAAAATCCCCAAGTCCAATAGACACGCACCATTTGCATGTGCTTCAAACCCCATGGCTGACTGGCACCCCCGAGCCTTTCTGCAAACTGCCGTTCAGGGCAGGAAGCAATGGTGAAGCTTAGAGCTCTTAGCCTGGCACGTAGGGCATGGCGACATAGCACGCACCTGTATACATCATGTTTGGTGTCAAACAACCGGCTCTTCTCACGAATTCGCTCTGGAGGGAGGTAGGCGATTGTGCCAAACAGGCCATCCATGCTGAGGTCATGAGAGTGGGACATGCCATTGCACTTGGCCAGCCCAAAGTCAGAAATCTGTAAAAAGCAAGCCAAAGGAGTCACGTCAGCCTTAAAGGGGGCCACTGTGGCATATCTCCTGCTGCCACATCAGATGGTGGGTCCCCAGCGCATGCTCTAGGGGCTCACCCCCAAAGGGAAGGGACGGCTCTAGACCACCCTGTCTCTAAGCAGGCAGGAAGCATAGGGATGCAGAAGGGCCAAGCCTGGATGTACCGTCAATATAAACTTGATGAATGGGGACAAAAGACACCATGCTTAAAGAATGGAATTCACCTGGAGAAAAAAAACTCAGGAAGAATGACAGCCAGCCCTGCTTCCGTAAGGCTTCGCATCCACCCTGGTGGCTGCCTGTCACAGTCAGCATGAGGGAAGGGAAAACAGCCTTTAGCTTTCAGGCAAAGGGAGCCACGTGACGGGCTAGGGCATCTATCATCTATCGCCAGTCCGGTTATGCAACCTTCCAGCTGGGGCAGCTACAAGTGCCAGCAGGTCCTTTAAAGCGCAACACGCCTTCAGAGAGCTTTAGAGTGAGCAAAACACACGCCTCATCACCTTCCGGGCTCACTAGTCTACTCCAGACATGGTGTCCCCTCCCTTGGTGATGAAGTCACTGTCAGGACCCCCATCTCTACTTCCAGAGTTCATGAGAAAGGCGGGTTCCCCACTGGCAAAGGTGTCCTTGCAGCTCAGACCTGCAGGCAGCTCTGGGAGTTTTCCTTTTCTGCCCACGCCACCACATCCTGGTGCAAACCAGACCCTCTGAAGCACTGTGAATTTGTAAGACCCAATTCAGCACCAAGCAGCCTTCCAGTGCACATACAAATGGCCCCTTTCCAGTCTCCTTCAAGGCTGATGTCGTTTCAACCCTTTTAATTCACCCCTGGGCTCATCTTCAAACACACCCTGACAGTAACAGGAAGTGGGCTGAGTCAGGATTCTTGTTTCCAGACCGGCCATACCCATGAAGGGAGCCTACGGCCTAGTGTCATCAACTCCGAATCAGGAAAAGTGCACTTCTGTTTGTTTCCAGCTTTTTGTCAGTGACTAACTTTACTGGTAACAGCCGGGCACCACACAACAGCAGCTTTTGCCGCTCCTCTCAGGGTGGCTGAGGTAAGGCGGTGGCCTCAGCATCTCAGCTTTGGGACAAAGTCCCTTCGTGATGATGAAACACCTTCTCTTCAGGGCTCCACAGCTTTCAGCCCAGCCATCCGGCTGGCACTGTAAAAGTTACAAGTGCCATCAGGCTGAGGGGACAACAGCCTGCAAGGGAATGTCAGCCCAGAATGTGTCAAGGGCATCCCTTACCTCCTCAGTGAACAAGCATTAAGTGCCTGCTGTGTACCAGGTCCGAAAAAAAAACACCTAGATCAGTCAGCACCCAGACCTACAGAAGACTAGTGACAAACTAGTGACAAACTAGGTACTGGGACATCACTCTGTACTCCCAAAGGGGCGCTGTGTGTGTGTGTGAACCCTGACCCTCACTCATCTAGATAGCAACCCGGAAGTAAAGTGTCTTTACTCCACTTCTCAGCAGAGTGACAGAGCTGGGCGTGTTGTGTCCTTGTCCCAACTCCTGGCTGCACTCCCAAGGGTAACACTTGGAAGAGGATGGTACTGTGCCCCCTCAGAAGCACACCACAGCTCTCCCAAAGAGCCACACACCTCTCAGGAGAGGAGGGCAACATACAAGGGAATGAGACATCAAACACTGGCTGCACCTAGGGACTCTACAGAGACCCTGGGAGGAGTGACTTGGGCTACCCCAGACTCATGGTCCTCGAGATGGTGCTGGGTGTATACTGACAGCAACCCTGGTTAAGGCACATGTGATGTAGACAGCTCCCACTCCGTAGTTCTTAAAGACACAGGAGCTTTCAAACACCACCCTCTACTCAGCACTGCCTACTGCTTCCTTCACCCCTTCTCAAATGCCCCGAGTTTTGTGTGATTTTTCTGGGCCTCCTTCTACCTCAAGTCTACTCTCCCCTGCCTTTGCATGCCCTGCTGCAGAGAGAAGCAGAGCCTGCCCCTGTGGAGGCCCCAGGTATGCCAGGGGCTGTCTGCACCTTCTACCTTCACAAGCCACCTAGCTTTCTGTGACTGTGGTGCGTAAGAGGATTTTCCTGACCGTGCTGTGTATGCATGGGAGTGGGTGGTCAAGAGCTCTGGAAGCTGTGATTTCAACTCCTGCTCTAGACCTGCAGCCACCAAGCAGTTATGGGCTCCTCTGCTCTGTGGTGAGGCCTGACCCAGGGTAGGGGTCTGTTATTATTTTCCTTTTCTGGTTTAAGTTTCACGTACGAGAGCAATGTTTTTATGACGCACTGAGCCCACAGGCCCTGCTCTGCCTGGGAAGAATGGAAGCCAAGCCTTCCCGGTCATGTGGAAAAAGAACCCAAGAAACCCAGGCTACGAGAGGACGCTGGAAGCCACCTTGGAGCTGGCTCACATCGAGTTGTGTGACATGTTGTCGCCCTTTTCAGGATACAAAGGCCACGGCTGGGCACTGTCTACCGAAGCCACAACGCACAGCAACTGTACGGAGCGGAAATCATTCTCTCTGCCTGGCTGAGACTGAGTCTACGAGTGGCGTCACACCAGTCACACAGGTCACCGTGTACTGAGTCAAGCTGAGTGTTACGATGGGCCTCCTAAAAGTCAGGCCAGCAGGGAGGGTCTGGGAATGCTATACAAGCGGACATGTCTCAGCAACATAGGCTGGGTACACTGTTCCTCGCGTGAACGCTGCTTGCTCCAGGGCTGTCTGTCCCTCTCCCTCACTCCGTCCATCTGCTTCCTTGCACACAGAGGAAGGAGAGTGTGACCAATACCGTGGGCCCATGACCTGGGCTCCCCAAGGCCATGTGCATGTCATATGAGAAAAGTCCACGAAAGGTGCTGCCCGTGGTGTTGAAGCAGAGGTGTTCAGAGCAAAAACACGTCCGAAGCCATATGACCCAGGACAACCTGTCAATATCTATATCCAGGCAGGCGGCACCTGTCTCCTGTATCACTCCTCACACTCTATTTTATAAATTCCCAAAGAAACAAATTCCCAAATCCTGTAGGCCTCATATCAATGACTGCCCACAGCTTCCTAGCAGAGGACAGAGATGAGTAAGTCCTCCTCGCAGCCTGTGTCTAGAATATAGCACCTATTCCACAGTACCAGAATTCTGAGGAAAACCAGCTTCCATTATCAGAGGACACAAATTCTCACCACTTCACAACCCAACTTCTGATGTGATTTCTCAAGACAATAAGCCTGGGACCCCTAAGTCCCTGATCCGTTTCAGGGTGCTCAGAACCTAGAACGTACCAGGATATGGGGGAGAATCCCACGGTTTACAGGGGTTCCCCTTCCAGGTACCTATCATGTGCAGATCGAGTGTGACCAGCTGGGCTCTCCAGTAGGTCTTACAGTGAAAAGGGCCCTGGCTTCAAGTTCTCTGCTCCAGGAACAACCACTTCTTCTCTCAAGCTCTATTCCAGAATCCCAGACCATCTAGACAGAGCTCTCCCTAAGGCGTCCCGTGTCCTGGTTGCCCGCTCCCCAGGGCACGTGCTGTCCCTACCTTGACATGGTAGTGGGCATCCAGCAGGATGTTTGCTGGTTTCAGGTCTAGGTGCAGCAGTGGCGGGGACATGCAATGCAGGAAGTTCATGCCCACGGCCGTCTCATGCACAATGCGGAAGCGCAGGTCCCAAGGCAATGGCTCCGAGGCCAGCAGCTTCTCCAGGGAGCCTGTCTCCATGTACTCCATGACCAAGCCAACAGGTTCCTGGCATATGCCATACACGGGGAGAATGTAGCGGAACTTGGCCATCTCCATCTTCTTAGCTTCCTCCAGCAGCTCCGTGCGTTCCCTGAAAAAGTTCGCAGACGTGAGGGCATGCGGCTGTCACCTAGCTGGACACAGAGCCACTGGCCAGGACACAGCCAATGATAAATGTACAGGTGTACAAAGTTCATTGTCACAGGATTAAACCCGCCTCTGCACCGGGGGTCACTGTGAGGATAGAGCCTGGCGGTTATCTGGATACCTACAGGCGACATCATGTCCCTTGTCTGGATAGAAAACTGCTAGCTAACGATCCAAGGACCTTCACTCTCACCTTCTGTTAATCCCAACTCTTTCACTAACCCAATCACTCCTGGATCTAATCCTGAATGAGCCTCTAGCAAGAGTCGGCCAAGGGCCACATACAGCTGTCCACACTTTCTACTGACCACACAGTCCATATTCCTCTAACTACCCGTAAGTGGGCAACAGAGGCACTCCATATGTAGCCATCACTACCGTCTACACCCAGGACACTGTCATCATGCCTAGCAAACTTTAATCACCCACCAGACCCCACGGTCTCCTGTTTCTGAATCCGGGTACCCCAAATGAGTCTCCACCATTCTTCCGTGTCTGCCTTACTTCATAAGGCATTTTCAACCCCATGTGTATTGTTGCACACATCCAGGTTATATTTGTGCGGCCAAGCAATGGTGTAGGAATATACTACATCTCGCTAATCCACCCACATGACTACGGACAAGACTGCTTGTACTGATTAGGTTTTTTTTTTCTTTTTTCTTTTTATTTTTTTGACAACTTGACATGTCTTGAGTCATCTGAGAAGGAACCTCAATTGAGAAAACGGTCCCATCATGTTAGCCTGTAGGCAAGTTGGTGGGGACAGAAGGGGCCAAGGCCACTGTGGCAGATGGCCCTGGATTGCACAAGAAAGCGGCTGAGCAAGCCGTTGAGAGCAAGCTAGGAATCACTGCTCCCCCATAGCCTCCACTTCAGCTTCTGCCTCCAGGTTCCTCCTTGACTTCCCTTTACAACAGCCTGTAACCTTTAAGATGAAGGAAACCTTCTCAAATTTCTTTCGGCCGGTACTCTATCAGAGCAACAGAAAGCGAACTATTCTTCTTGTTTGCTCTTGAGAAGAATGTCTGTAAAGCCTTCGTGTTAGTTCTTCTGGGTATCTGCCCAGAAGCAGAGCTGCTGGGTCATGAGGCAGGTCTATGCCTAATGTCTAGAGAAGCTGTGGTGTCCGCAGCCTGCTACTTCCTAGTCAACGACCTTCCACTAGGGCTGTCTCCTCACACATTTAGGCACCGTCTGTGGCAGAGACGGCTGCAGCATGGGCTGCATTTACCAGCCAGAGCCAAAGGTTAATTCCATGATGTTTGTTCAGATGACAATTGCTGTGTAATGGTCTGTGCCTGTAACAGGGGTCAAAAGTCTCAGTGTACACTCAGGGAAAGGCCTCATCCCAAGAGGGTGGGACTGAACTACATAGGATCCGGGTCAGTGTCTCTCCAAATAGACACAAGGAGGTACTCAGGAGGCTGGGAAGAGGTTCTCATGCCAGGGCTACAAAAACTGCTTTCTAGTAATAGAAGAACTCCTTAAAGGAAACTTCTAGAACCACTCCTAGAGAGACCTGTTGGAGCTGGGAACTGGGCAACCTTGGTGACCACATATAGGCCTGGTAGGCTAAGGTGCCTTGGTGCCTTCCCAGAAGGCAGCAGAGTAACCTGTGTCTCACTGGGTCTTCATTAGTTCCCCGTTGGGACTCTTCTGGGTCTAAGTGGCTGCTGGGAAATCACCAGGTACATGCTAGAGGACCCAGGATGGTGCTAACAAGCCACTTCCAAACCTGCCCTCCCCCTCTGAATTGCAGGAGGCTTCCAGGCTTCCCTGGCCTCTTGTAAGGACAAAAGCAGGCAAGTGGAGCTACAAGAGCACCAAAACCACAGCAAAAAAGCCTCATACGCTGACAGCTGAAACTGCCACAAATTCTAAGGGCTGAAGAGTTTACCCCTCTGCCAACCAGCGCCAATCCTACCTGTACGTAACTAGAGCTTAATCCTTGTGAGCCCACACTCTGAGCTTACTGCTGGAGTGACAGGCAACAGACCCCTGGCTAAAATGAAGCATCTGGAAGGAATCACTAAATGACTTCAGAACAGAGTCTAGCGTGGTGTGCTGTCCCAGCCTTCTGGAGACGCTGCTGAAAGCAGCCAGTCACTGGAATACAGGACCAGCCGTGAGATACTTGGAATGGGTGGACAAATACTCTCACACCAGGATCTTGTCCACTGCCTCTTCCAACAGGAGGCAGAACCCTGGGCACCACGCTCGCCTTGGACAGGACAATGTGGAACAGGCTGGAAGACTCCTGGTCCTGTTCCTGTTCCTGTACTCCGCAAGTATCTGAAAAAACAGTCCAGTGAAGAGCTAGATACCCAGGTTAAGCATTAACAAAATAAAGGTGGTACTTGAAGGAGAAGATCGTATTTCTTGGGCTGGGCTCCTTTCTCCCCAGGGGAAGGCAGGAGCTGAGGACCTCCCTGTTCAGTCCTCAAACACAGCATCAGAGACCTACTCTCGGCTGCTGCTTGGTCTTTTGTGTGAAGAATAAAAGTTATAATTTGTAGTCCCCCTCTCTTCCCCCCCCCAGGTCATTTTCTTCTATAAAGAGGCCAGCTTGCACTTTCCAGTGTGGGCATCCTTCCTGCCCAGGTGATGGCCCTACAGAGTGTAGGGACCTATCACCAAGTGAACTGAGAAGGTATACCAGCCCATCTCCACTCTAAGGAACCCATGTCTGCAGGCTGGCTACTGCAAGAACCCACTCTCTGGACACCTTTACTCAGCCAACCTAACCAATCTCTTTATTTGCCCAAAGATTTTAATACACACAGCTAAATTCTGCTGGTAGTTCTTGGTACCCACTCCCAACAGCCTTGCTAGCAGAAAATAGCTAGTTCTATCCTTCCTACCACTCAAAATTCAACAAGTTCACCCTCCCTGCCCCAGGCCCTTTCCAGAACACAAACCTCATTTAAACAGAACAGGGGCTGCTGAGCCCAGCACATTTACACACTCTGCACAGCAGGCTGGACATGACGTCACCCTCTTGCCCCGGCCGCATGCTTCAAGGCACTTAATTGGAAGCTGGCCAACTGGCCATTGTTTCCTGGGTCAAACATCAGTCATCTTCATGGTTGCATAACCAGAAAGCTCAGGGCAGAAGGGGCTAGCACTGAGGCAGAGTCGTGGGACATCCAGTAGAAAACCTTTCAAAGTCTTTATTATCTAATATCCTCTGAACTAAAACATTCACGACATTATCCTGATGCTCTGGGGACAAGCAGCCTGGGGCAACCTGTGGCCAGAAGCTCTGGCCTTTTGGTGTTATCAGGAGCACTTGCAGCCTGGGCCTAAACAGGGCCAGCTCCCAGCCTGGGAGAGGCAAGAGAACTCCAGTATACATAAAGTTCGTTTTATGTTTTTGGTTCTTATCATTTAAAATACATCTTATAGGTGACATTTCTTATTAGTATTGATAACAACATAAAAAGAACTGTACACTTGTAATCCTGACTATTGTTCTAAAACCTGGAAGGATTTTCCATCTTGTCCTAGCCTGGATGCCTGGGTGGGGCAGGATCACAGGTAGCAAGCCCAGGGCGTGCTCCTGGTCGCCAGTCTGTTCTTTCTGCTCACAATGAACAATGTTTCTGGGCCACAGAACCCACTGACTCAGGTTCATTAAAACACAACTTGATCTTTGCTTCTGCAGGAAGGCTGAAGTTACAGTTACTCCTCTCCTTTGCCCCTGGAATAGGAATGGTAATTCCAGTCTCTGAGGAGGAAGAGAAAAGATACCTCTGCCCCACTCTCATCCCTGTTTTGGGGTTCCATTTAGAAATCTGGGCCCAAACAGGCAAAGTTAGGGTTATAATTTCTAAAGACACTTTTGCGGGGAGGCATAGCTGGCTATTCAAGCTAGAACCTCCCACGTGCCAGGCAAGGTCCTAACTGAAAAGCTATACCCCCTCCCCAGCTTCCCTCCAAGTTTCTTTTTCTTTTTTTACCCAGACTGACCTTGAACTCATGTCAATCCCCCTGTCTTCATGATTACTGAGATTGCAGCTTAAGATACTTTTCAAAAGCATTTACAACAATTCACACACTTAACAGCCCATTTACACCAACTACATCTGGTCTCCCACCGAGGGAGGGAAGTGGTGTATAAGTGGAATGTCAGGGGTAGCTAATAACCACCATTTCTGGAAGGCCTGCCTCCCAGCTCGAGAAAAAGGGAGAGAGAGAGAGAGCCTAAGACCAGCTGTGAGTGAGCCTGATGCCTGCAGGCAACACAGGGTTGAGGGGGACTCTGCCACAGCTGCCAGGAAACCTGGGAAGCATTGCTGGGAGAAGAGTATTTCAGCCTCTCCGCTAGGCTCCTGCACACCAATCCAATTAAGTTCCCAGGAGCCTCAGAGGGGTTCCCACACTGCTATTTTTAAAACTGACAAGAATCAGGCTTGTCCAATTGTCAGCTCTGTAGTTACAAACCTGGGGTTTGCTCGGGCCCGTCCCAACGAGCTGAGGCATTAGTAGCTTTGGGCCCCTGTGCCAGGGACTTTGTTTTTCTGAGCTCCTCTTAGCTGGGAGCAGGGAGAGGCATAGAGCCCCTGGGTCATTTTGTTCTAAGATTGCCAGGCCTACTCTCCTGTACCTGTGATCTTCCAAGTGAGAGCCAGCCAGGGAAGATAGCCTTCTCCCCAAAGCCAGGGAACAGGACCCTCCCAAGACACCTGGCCCCAGGAAAAAGAGAAATCAGATGAATAGGGAAGTCACTTGTGAATTATGCTGCGGTCCTCTTAAGTGTCCCCACCTTGGCAAGAAATACAAATAAAAATTTCTATAAGTGCCCCAGACCTGGTAAGGCCCCACCTTCCCTGAACTGAAATGGAGGGTCACAAGTAGAAGGATAGGGCCTGGGCAGCTGCTGGGGAGCCAAGAGACCCCCGCCAGCTTAAAGGGTGAACAGCCTGGCCAGTGAAAATGGGACTGGCCTACCTATGTGGCTAACGTGAACCCCTCCCCAACCAGCAAGTAAAGGCCATAAATGACAGCAGCAAGCTATGCAGAAGAGGTAGATGTTCGCTGGCCTGGATGTCATTATGGATGACACTACTTCCAGTACCCCTGGGGAAGCACCACAATGGCCCCTGTTTAGAGGTAAAGTTATTAGCAAGGCTTTGTCATGAGGCCAATAGAGGAAGGCTGTTTCCTCCTGGCAAAGTATGGATGGCTATTAAAAACAAACAAACAAACAAACAAACAAAAAAAAAAAAAAAAAAAAAAAAAAAAAAAAAAAAAAAACCAAGGTCTTCTGCATCAATGGTTCTCAACCCCCTCTGGGAGCCACATATCAGATATCCTTCATATCAGATATTTACATAATGAATCATAAGAGCAGCAAAATTACAGTTATGAAGTAGCAACAAAATAATTGTATGGTTGGGGGCGGGGGGTCACCACAACATGAGGAACTGTACTAAAGGGTCGCAGCATTAGGAAGGCTGAGAAACACTGTTCTACATAGGCCGGATAGTCCTGGAGCTAGACAAGCCTGGCCTCAAACTTATAAAGGTTCCCGTGCCCCTGCTTCCTGAGTGCTGGGGTTAAAGGGATGGGCCACCATACTGAGCTTATTTACAAGGTAGCAAAGGCAACTCGTCCCTCCCCTCAGAAGCCCGCCAAACATACGGACGGCAAAAGACCCCTCAAAAAGCTTTAACTGCAAGAAACACGATTCACCTAAAGGTGTGTTAAAGAGATGGAGGAAATAACTACCCTCCTAGCGAAATGTATGTGTAATGGCAGGGAAGCCCTTACCTTGGGGAAGCTGCCTGCAGGCCCTCACTGCTAAGCCTGTATGTTTTCCACAGCTTTTCCTTTCTCTCTTCCTGCCACCCTTTTTGGTATACTAGCCAAAACCCTAAGCCTGTTCACTCTAAAGCCCTGGGCATCTTTCCACTCTCTCTGTGTCTGAAGTCCTTCTTGAGGTCCGCTGTGGAGCCTGCCTGCCCCGACCTCTCAGAAAACGGAACTTTTTCTTTTGTGTCCCCGCTGCTAAGACTGGCTTGTTGGTCCTGTTGTTTTCTCTCAAACCTCAAAAAAAGGTTCCTTGAAGTCCAAGTTGAAATCCTCTAATCTCTGAGGTTAGAATCCTGCAAATAAGACTTCCTGTCCTCTGGCTGGGGATGTGGAGGGGCTGCATACAAAGCCCCTAGGAAAATTCTGTTTCTACTTCGAAAGGTAATGCCTTGCAAAGGCGGCCAAAGGCAGGACTACAGCAACAGCCCAGGTAAAGTCAGCCTCCCTCTCAAGCTTCAGAAGCAACTTGGCTAGCCCGGGGCAACAGGCCCCTCAGGCAGAGCAGAACAAAGTGAATTCCTAAGCATTTCCTGGCCGAAACACTTTGTGACTTCCTAACACTGAAGGGAGCTTAAACACTTAGCTTGTCCTGGGTGGGAGAAGTCAATCCTACGTACAAAAGAGCAAGGGCAGCTCTGACCTGGTGGCCAAGTACTTCCTGCTGGGTGCTGCTGACCTCTACCTGCCTGCTGACATGCCACCACCTGCCTGCTTCAGGCAGGGAAGAAAGGCCTTGCAATTAAAGGACAAACAATTCAACACAGGCTCTCTGCAAGTGGGAAAATCCTGCCTTCGACCTGGTCACCCCCACCTTCCCCAAAAGACCTTTAGGACTGTACTGCACATTGACTCCAAGGACGCCACCCCTGGGGTGGTTCATATTGACCCTCCTATAATCAAATTCTGTCAAGTGTTTGATGGTGAATAACATTCACTCTGCCTAGAAAAGGATCTCACTAAGTCTCTGAGGGCATAAGAAACACCCACGCACAGGTTTTTGTGGGTGTTGTTTTGTTTTTCTTTTTGTTTTTTTACCTATGAAAAACTGTGGGCTGCTATTCAAAAATGGTTTGGATTTCACCTAAACAACCATAGTGCTAGTTTTCCTCCTGGCCTGAAGGAAAACTGGCCAGGGTCAGGGAGGCTTTACACAGCATGGTGAGCTGGTAGTGATTTTAGACACTAGTTCCCACTGTACTACAGTTTCTAAGAAAAGCTGGGTGACAGCAAAAGGCAATCAAGCAAGCAAACACAAACACAGGAGAGCTCTGACAGAGTCTCCAGGCTAGAGATGAGGCATAAAGGGAGAAGACTGAGGTCTCATCCGCAAACCATACTCCTTATTGCCACCCAGGCAGCCAGTGACACCACTCCAAAAGTAACGTTGGAATTCAGAGTTCCTGTGGCTTAAGGCTGGTCCTGCAAGCAGCTTGATGGAGTTTAAGAGGTATCTCTGGGTAAAATGCCAACATCACCACCATGTCAGCTTAATTAAAGAATAAGAACGGCATTTAAATCTGCCATTCTGAGGCTCATACATAACCTATCACTACCCGACGTAAACAGTGAAATCTGGGGAAAATGCTTTGGAAGAACTGCTCAGCACCTCACTTCCAAATTCACTCACAAACCACAATCGCCATAGCGTTTACCGGGGACCGCTCTGAGTCCTTTCCAATCGCTGAAACAATCCGCTAGGAGGGACAAAGAAAGGCCCAAGGTGCCCGGAGTCACCTGTCCAGGGTCAAAGAAAGCCGTTTTCTGGGTCTCGGTTTCCCATCCGAAGTCCCCGAAAACGAAGGTGTGCGGAGGAAAGCGGTGGGCGGAACCAGATCCCAGACCCAAGCGGGACGCGCAGCCCTGTAAGCCGCTTTGCGCCGCGGACGCCTCGCCCGAACCCAGCCGGTGCTTCCGAACAAAATAATTACGGTCTTACACCAATTTGTGCTCCGACGAAAATTACTAAGTGGAACTGAATCTAACTCATTCACAAAGCGCATAGCCCCACACGGCAATTTCTCTAAGCCCGGCGCGGACCGCAGCGTTTGGTGGGGTCTTGGACGAGCCCGACGCACCTCGCAGGGCTCAGGGCCACCGCTCCGGATCCCAGAAGCTCTGGAGCTGCGAGGGACCGGTGGCCCGAGTGCCGCAAACTCTCTTTCCCGGAGCCTCACATAGCGCAGAGCCCCCATCCCACCCGGACCCGCCCGGAAGCTGACCTGTCGTCGACGTGCAGACTGGGCGAGCACTTGATCGCGAGCCATGTCTTCCAGTGCACGTGGCGCACCTTGTACACCTGTCCGAAGCCGCCCGAGCCCACCTTCTCCCAGCCTGCGAATTCGCCCGCATCGAAGGTGCGCAACAGCCCCAGCGCCCACCGGCCCCGGCCCTCGCCCTCCATCGCGTGCGTATTGCCGCAGCCTGGCTCAACCGTGACCGCCCAGGTGCTCAGGTGCGCGCCCCGCCCGTTGACGTCACTTCCGACGCTATCCCTATTCCACGCCGGCCGGCCCGCCCCCCCCGACGCCTTCAAGGGAACGGCAGTGGGTTAGAGTCTTGTGCCGGGTGATGCGGAACCTTCACCAGGGGATCCGTGGAAGCCCTGCGCTCCCTAGGGCATGCGCTGTGACTGGGCAACTTTTCACAGCAGTTGTAGTTAAGTGCCTAGTTCACTTCTCACACTGCTGCCACTCTGCAAAACACAGCAAAGTATAGTCTCCAACTGGATGTGAACTTAAGATCCAATCTCCTGGCTTGATCAGGTTTCCCCGGTTATGCTCATCTTCGTTTGCGGACGTTAAATCCTACACAATGCTATCGTCTGGGTCAGTTCGTGTACCCCACACCAGTGGAAAAACAGAACATTCTGTGCCCTCCTGGGAGCCTTTTGCAACTGCGCTCTTAGGTCCTGGCCATCGCTAGTCTTTTTTCTCCCTCCCCTCCCCCTGCTGAAAACATTTGTTTATATTAGAGAGTTATATAGTATTCAACCTTTGGGACTGGTTTTCCACTCCTCTTGCGTCTTGTTTTTTCACCGAGCTCCTCATAGGAGGTAACTGGTTCTTTAAAATTCAATCACCCCTGCCCTATAGCTCAAGCCTGTAAATCATAGTTCTGAAGAAACTGAGGCAGGGGGAGTCACCTCAAATTTGAGATCAGCCTGGGCTTCAGTGTGAGACCTTGTTTTAAAAGCAAATATCCCTTCATTATGGAAAACAGTGACCTTTTAAAGGTAAACAGATGGGGTTGGGGATTTAGCTCAGTGGTAGAGCGCTTGCCTAGGAAGCGCAAGGCCCTGGGTTCGGTCCCCAGCTCCGAAAAAAAAAGAACCAAAAAAAAAAAATAAATAAATAAATAAAGGTAAACACATGGCTGGAAAAGGAAGGATAATCGACCTGTTCACCTTTGGGAACTTTCAGCTTTAGGAAGAGAGCCCAGGTGAGAGGTGAAAGTGCCTGCTGGTGAGCTCTCTACTTTCACAGTGGAAACACTTGGGTCCACTGTGCTAAAGAGCCAGCTATTCCTCACCAAGCCAGATGAAAATTGGGAGAAGGGGAGCGGGCGATGTGAGGACAGTAATGCTGGAGAACCTCTCTCCTGAGGGGTAGACCATTTCAGTCACATCCTGTAACTGAGCCTTCTCCCCTGAGCCTCATCTCCCAGCTGGCTTCCCAGTGGAGGGGTCCACAGTCCCATCCCCACATGCTTGCTTGGGGTTGGGGTTGGGGTTGGGGTTGGGGTTGAGGTTGGGGGTAGGGGTTTCCTAGGAGCCATAGCCACCACCTTCCTTTTCCACATAATTCAAGACCAAGGCAGCAGATGGCTATTTTAAACTCATCTGTAGTGAATAGACCTAACGTATAAGCTACCCCTTTAAGAATAATTGGGGCTTTTCAATGTATAAATATAACTTGAAAGTAAACATAGTCATTATTTTGGTAAGGAAAATAATTGACTAGAAAATGAGTCATGGCACCCATTTCCGGGGTACAGCTCCAGATATCTTTCTCTCCACGTTTCTAGTCTCACCCCGCCTGCTCCACACCAAGAAGGAAGGGGGTGACTAACAGCCCATGTAGTCAAGTAATAAAACACTCCAATTTCATCTATATGCTTCACTCAACAAATATTTATGAAGTGTCTGCTGCAGGCTCCGTATGGAAACTGGAGCCCAGGAAGAACAAAACAGACAGCTCACTTAGGGACCCAAGTCACAGCCCTGAACTGGCTTCTCTGTTTTTCTGAGATGTCGCTTGGCTTAGCCTGCCACAGTGCATAAGCCTTGGAAGGTTTTTTGCAGATGAGCTGGAGGCTTGCTTATCAACTAGGAACCTGCTCACACATTCAAGTCCCCTCGCCTTCCTAATGCTTATCCTACCCTTCAATTGTAAGAATGCCAAAGTTGGGATTCTACCTACACCAAACCCAGCGGTTTACCTAAGTGGTGATGCTTCTCAGTTCTCGAAGTGAACTCTTCTCCATCTGGCCCATTTATTACTATGCCCAAACCAAGGGGCCTGGCAGAGGACCCTGAACAGGACAGGGCAATGACCTGTGGCATCTTCACTGGGAGAGCACAGTTAAGCCTTGCAGGCCCAGAGCAAGAACTCAGGGCAAGTAGAGCCAAGAACTCTGGGTTTGTGGCTGCTCCACCTGGGATAGGGTCCCAAAGACTGGGACTTCAAGAGACTGAGCATTTCCCCCAGATGCTCAGATGTGGGAGGATAGCACCTGCTCCAGGCTAGTCCTACGTGCAGCCCTGCGATGATAATTTGAAAGTCAACCCAACCTGATAATCGCTAAACAATGGTAGCTACTTCCTACTCCCGGTGTGTATCTGGGCCAAGGGGGTTTAAAGGGTTATTTTCAAGTTAGCGGACTTCTGGATCCCTAGAGCAATCACAGCTCTGGGATGGAGTTAGGCCCAGGAGTGTGGAGCTAAAGAAGCCTGAAGCCTGAAGCCTGCCCTCCCCACTCCACCCCACCCCACCCACTTACCCCTCACCCCAGCTTCTTTCCTGCCAAAACTTGAAACTTACCAATTGTCTTTGAGTGGTGTTTTTAAAAGAATCTAGCCTGATCTTGATAGGGATTCTGCCTGCCTTAATTCTAAAGGCCTCGCTTGGGTGAGGCCTGGGGTAGGTGTCTAGCAGCCCCCTGGGCAAAGGGCTGAACATACCCTCCTTTGACTCCCCACTGCTTGTCAAGCAAATACTTTCTGTTTACAGAAACACTCCTCTCTCAGAGACTCCACCCCCTTTGGCCCCTGATCACCACCACTCCCATCAGTCTTTCCCACGCTCTTCTGGAGAACTTTCATTCATTCCCTGCCCCAGAGATTCAACCCCAGGATGAGAGCCTGGCAGACAGTCCCAGGGGGTGGTGTGAAGCTATAGCCATATTGGCAATGAACGGCCTCTCTATTTGCTCCACACACAAGTTTCTGTGGCCTTAAAGTCCTCATTCGAAGGCTGGTGTGTGTGTGTGTGTGTGTGTGTGTGTGTGTGTGTGTGTGTGTGTGTGTGTGTAGCTCAGCACATGAATGGAGTTCTAGATCTGCATAAACCAATCCCAGCATTCTGTAAGATCAGATGCTCATCCTCAGCTACATAACAAGCCTGTGGCCAACCCAGGCTATGTGAGACGGTCCCCCAAAACAAAACAAAGCTTCCAAGAACCTCTTCAAGTAGACTGGCTCGGGCTGGAGAGATGGTTCAGTGGTTAAGAGCACTGACTGTTCTTCCAGAGGTCCTGAGTTCAAATCCCAGCAACCACATGGTGGCTCACAACCATCTGTAATGGATCTGATGCCCTCTTTTGGTGTGTCTGAAGACAGCTAGAGTGTACTCATATAAATAAAAATTAATAAAAAGAATTTTTAAAAAGGTAGACTGGCTCACCTCCTTGGAGCCAGTGGAATTGGGGTTAGAGTCTCCTTAGAGCACCCTGAAGCCTTTGCTTTTAGCTAGCTCCTCAAGGGAGCCCTGTTTGAGGACCCCCTGATGCCCAGGAGCTACTGTGTCCCCCATACCAGACTCACTCTATCGGAGACACCCAATCCTGGTCACTTTTATCTAGTGTTTCCAGACCCAAAGCGGTACCTGATGGTCTCATTTATTAGGTAGTTGGAACCAAACAATTTCTAAGATATGAGAAAACAACCTGGAACTTCCTACAAAATTAAATCTCAAATCACCAGGGGACCCTACAATTCTACTTTTAGGTATATATCTTGTCTGAAAGGTATGATAATTGCATATATCTTGTTTTTAGGTATATATCTTATTTTTAGATATAATATTTATTTGAAAACAAGAATTCAAACTAAAATATGAGTATAATGTTCACAGAGGTGTTGTCCATAGCAGCAAATAGTAATGACTCCCAAGCCCAAAATGCATGGGTGGATAAACCAACCAGGACATCTGCACACTGTGAAATGACGATGCAGCCACTAAAAGAGGTAAATTTTGGGGCTGGGGAAGGGCTCAGTAACTAAGCCCTGACAACTCGAATTAGACTCACAAAAAAAGCCCAGGTGAGACTTGCATCTTTTTTTCCCAGTAACTGAGAGGCAGAGACAAGAGGATCACCCAGACACTCACAGAAGCTCCTGGGCTATCTGGACTAGCTAGGCTAGAATACATAACACAGAAACAAGAGAGACCCTGCCTCAAAAGCAAAGAAGGAGAGAACCAACTCCCGAAGGCAGTCCTATGACCTCCATGCCAGTGACATGGCATATGTACACACACACACACACACACACACACACACACACACACACACACACGCTAATTTTCTAAAAAGAGTAAAGTTCTGATGTGTGCCATACAGGTGACCCTCAAGGAAACAAGGTAAATGATAAGTCACATACCAAGGGGAAAAAAAGCATGATTTGTGTGACCCATTTACATGACATGTTCAGAGTAAATAAGCTCATAAGGGCAGGAAGTTGGCCTCTGCCAAGGGCTGAAGGATGACAGGACTGAGGTTTCTGTCAGGTCCATGACCATGTTTTAGAATTAGCATAGCTGGGTGGCAATGGTTTATGCCTTTAATCCCAGCACTCAGGAGCCAGAGCAAGGCAGACTTTCTGAGTTTGAGGCCAACCTGGTCTATGGAATGGGGTCTAGGGCACGGTACACCAGAAAATCATGCCTGAAAAAGCTAGAGAAGGGGGAGCACTTGTCTTGCTTATGTTCAACTCTGGACTGCATCCCTAACTCTGCAGAGAAGAAAACGAAAGTTTGACTTGGGCCAGCGGTAGTGATGCACACTTATGTCTTAGCCCCAGGAAAGTAGAGGCAGGAAGATCAGGAGTTCAAGGCCACCTCAGCTATGTTGTGAGTTTAGGGCCATCTCAGGCTCCATGAGACTTTGAAAAAAAAGAAAAAAAAAACTTGGTAATTAATATTTTTTGAGTAGGGCATGGTGAGACACACCTGGAATCCCAGCACTCTGAAGCAGAGGCAGGAGGATGACTGCACATTCAAAACCAGCCTGGTCTCCATAGCAAGCTCTAGTCCGGCCAGGCCTTCATAGTGAGAGAGCTGCAGGCATACTTTCTCCCAGCGTGGGAACCTCACTGGGCCTGCTCTTACCCTGCATTAGCATGCAGTCATTCTATATCACAACAATCTCTGAAAACCCAACTGTGCAAAGACATGACATCACCAAAAGGAATTCGTTAATACTGCCTGGCATGGCGTGGCATGCCTTCAATCCTCCTGTATCCTAGCGCGCAGAAGATAGAAAAGGAAGATCAGGCAGGGCAACCGGGCAAGACCCTCCTCCTCAAAACCAAATAAATATACAACGAGCCCAAACCAATTAAGAACTTATCGCAACCTAAAGTTAAGTGCAAAGCTCATGTTTCTAACAGACCTAACTGGCTCCCTCCGAAATTTGAGCTATCCCACTGCCTTATGTGAGTTCTCCGTGCTGCCCTTCCCACAAGCCTGGGCTGTCCTCATCTGCCTGGGATGACTCTGTTGACTGCCAATGCTTAATGTTTCCTTAAGCACCAATTGCAGGCCCCAGCTTCTCCTTCCTCTCTTGTTTACTTGCTGTCACCTTTTTCCTTTCAAGTAACTTTGTAAACAACAGCCAATTACTTCCTAAGACTCAAACCTCTGGAAGGCTCTCTTGAACTTACAGACCCCTCCTTCACTGGGGCAGCAGAGGGTAGGCACTGATACCCACCTCCACATAGGTCACATGGATGCTTAGGACCCATTCAGGGAACTGAGCCAAGATTTTCCAGAGTAGAAACACAAACCATGGAGGCTGGAGCATTGTTCCAAAGATAGGCAGGCAGGCAGACAGGCAGACAGGCAGACAGGCAGACAGGCAGACAGACAGACAGACAGATAGATAGATGAACAGACATGGGCCACATAGGACATCAGTGAAAGGATGGAAAAAGCCCTAGAAACCTCAACTTAGTGTTAGTACCAAGATGAGCTGAGGAAAAATTAAACAGGCCTTCAAACATCGGGCTGCTGTTACTTTGAGAGGAGAAAGGGGAACAGGAAGGATTAGGGGGTGACAATAGCTAATGAGACTGATGTGACACCTACATGTGAGGGGATTCAAAGCAAGACAATGCAAAGGTATAGGTGAGCACACACATATACACAGGAGTACCCTGAAAGCCACTTTCTTTCCACGAAACCACCCTGGATACTGGAGAATGGGTTTGACTCTGGCATGAAAGGTGTTCTTAGTGGCCAAGAAAGGGCTGTAGTCCTATCTTCAGCTGGAAAAAGTCCAACACAGGGTCCAAAACTTAGCCCAGTGGGCCAGCCAGTGTTACATACAAACTTCAGGCAAGCTACAGAGGGAAGGTCCACTGGATCCAATCTTGAGTGGTCCAGGGAACTTGGTTTCTTTTCACTAGTGTGCAGTTCTAAGGCCTGAACAGGTCAAATGCTCTCTGAGGGTGGCTGACTCCACTCCTTGGAGCTGGCAGCCCAGGAGGTAACCATGTGCCTTCTTGGTAGCCTCCTGGATGTTCTGATGACTGACCAGACAGAAGTACAGGAGAAAATTGAGAGGCGGGCCTTTACGGTGTGCCTTAAACTGGTTCTAGGGAATGGGATGGGGGACCTGCTAAGGCCACAGAACAGAATCAAGCACACAGCAGCGTACCTGTTTGTCCCTGGGTCCAGAGCCCCTTTCAGTAGGTAACATGAAATAGTGCATACCAACAGGCTTCGGATTGGAAAACTCTGCCTGGCTGTAGGCTGATCTCAGTGTTTACAGCATACTTAAGGCTGACAAGGCCAAGCTGGGAGGGTTGGGAAGGTAGATTAATACATTCACAACATGTTATTTTTCAACTTCCTGTGATTTCAATGGGACGTGTTCTCATGGTAAGGCAGGAGCATGTGTGATTGTGTACATGTTACACGGACACATCTCCTATTGGTCCTGTTTTTCCAGAGGGTCCCCAGTGAACATGGATCTTGAAGGTTTTGTTTTGCTTGAACCATAATCTCTAGGTCCAACAGAACCCCCTTTTCCCTAGATTTCCTAGACTCACTTGTATCTGGGGTAGGAGGCTGGTTTTAGTGTATCCCAGGCTGGCTTCTAACACTCGGTATGACCTTCAAGTTCTGATTTTGCCTCTCTCTCCTGAATGCTTATTTTATAGGGAGCCTCTACTTCTCCAGAACAGTTAACTTTTTTGCAGCCCGTTTTGTAGTTGTTTTTCCTTTAAATTGGAAATCAGTTTCTAAACTCCAGTAAGGAAGCTCGTGGCGCGGTGGCGGCTGCCGCTGCAGTACATCCTGTTACACAATGCAGAGGCTATCATCCTCAGCCCTCTAGACCATCTGCCAGAAAGCTGCCGAAAAGTAAGCTGTAGGCAGTCCTTTGAGGCTGACCACTGTGGTCAGCGTCATCAGAACCTGTGAGCAAGGTGGGGAATCCTTCCCGGCTCAGGTGGGAATCGCTTCAGCTCAGCAAGAGAAGGTGCAGGGGCTGGGGATTTAGCTCAGTGGTAGAGCGCTTACCTAGGAAGCGCAAGGCCCTGGGTTCAGTCCCCAGCTCCGAAAAAAAGAACCAAAAAAAAAAAAAAAAAAAAAAAAAAAAGAAGGTGCGCTGTTCCTCCCAAACCTGCTGCTGTTCCAGGGAGGCGGTCCCTGCCTGCTCCCGCGTGAGTCACCCTGCTGTGTTCTGAACGCAGCAGCTCTGCCAGCGGGGTCCTTCTTATCAATGCTCAGATCACACACCGGCAGCCAAGACTTTTCTCCTTAAGCCCTCTGTTTGGAAAAGAGTGCTCTCAGGGTTCTGTTTCTCACACACGCCCCAGATAGCTCTGCCAAAGTCTCCAGGTCGTCCCCACCTGCCACCTGCCGGCTGCTCTGGGAACCGCAACCTGGCTGCTTGGCCCTTTGCACCTAATGAGCCTACCACACACACACACACACACACACACACACACACACACACACACACACACACACACACACCCTCACTACCTCTATATCTCTTTTTGTGCCTCAGTTATAATGCTGGAACTCTATTTGGTTTATTGAACACATGATGTACAGTTATAACCGAAAAATCTCACTTTTTGTTAGTGCGAACGTCTCTGTAACTTCTGGGTTGGTTTAGGTCCATTAGTTTTCCTTCTTGTTTTGGGTCTCACCTGGCCTCTGGTATGTGTGGTAATCTTTGGTTGAAATCCAGGCATCTTGGTTTTGCTCTCTTGGGTCCTGGGTATTTCCTATTGGCTCTCAAGTCCTTAAAAATACCTTACACTTGGATCTCTCCAGTATGTCTCCTCCAGCACCTCTCTCCTTCCATGTGCCCGTCTGTGTCCCAGATACCCTCTTTTCATAAGGATTTAGCCCCTGAAAGGCCCACATTGATTTAGATTGTCACAGCCATGGTGTCAGTGTCCTTTCCAAACTTGTGTAGAAATTTTTTTTGCTTGGCAGTGGTGTAGAGGAGCAGAGCTTTTAAGAGATGATCAGGTTAGGAGAGCTCTGCCCTTGGGAACAGAAGAATGCCATGATAGTTGAGTGAATTTGTTATACCAGGATCTCGCCCCAGCCTGTGATGCTGGGTGCTATGGAACACCCAGAGGTCCTTAGCAGAAGTGGCCCAGTGGCCCATCCATTCTGGGTTGTGATCCCTATAAACTGTTATTTTTGTTTGTTTGTATTTAAATTTTCATTTTGATCTCTCTCTCTCTCTCTCTCTCTGTGTGTGTGTGTGTGTGTGTGTGTGTGTGTGTGTGTGTGTGTGTGTGTGTGCATGCCAGAGGCACCTGTGTGGAGGTTAGAAGACACCTCTCAGGAGTCAATTTCTAACTCAGGTTATCTGGCTTACAAGGCACACTGAGCTCTCTTGTCAGACTAACTACTTATACCCAATCTACGGTACTGTTATAGCCCCCAGGAAGTAGATGAAGCCAAACAGGATCCTGGCTAACTACAGCTGCAAAACCCTATTAGCAAAGGGATCACACCCAGAGGGATAGGGTTGGGTTGGACACATCTCTAGGGGAATAGAGCTATTGCAGCCTTAGCACCAAGCTCGCCTCTCCTTTGTTGGTAGTTCATTAGGCGTCTCATCAGTGTGTAGCTTAGAAGGAGGGCCAGATGTCTACTTTGATGCTGAATTCTCACCATATCCATAAGCTTGCCCTTATGTGAAGACCCAAGAAGTAGGAGATCTTTATGTCTGGAATGGTTCTGTCTCAATAATCCCCTGACTTTCCTCAAAAATACAATTATACATCTGTTGGCACAGCTTTTGTCTCTATTTACGATCTTTCCAATTAATTTTTTACTAGAGAGTGTGTCTACTTATGCATGTGTTTGATGTGTATGTAAGTAAGGGTGTTTTTCATGCCACAGCATGTGGAAGTCAGGGACAACTTTAGCAAGTTCTCTCTTTCCACCATGCTTTTGAGGCAGGGTCTTTTTGTTGTTTCTGCTGATGTGCTATGTGCTCCAGCCTTCAAGCTTCTGGAAGATCCTCCTCTCTCCACTGTTTGAACTTTTACACACACACACACTCACACTCACACACACACACACACTATATATATATATTTACAATATATTATATACTTATTATATATGTACATATTTATTAAATATATTTTTAATTATGTATACTTGGGGGTGCCTGAGAATGCAGGTGCCTTTGGAGGCCAAAGACATTGAATTCTCCTGGAGCTAGGGTTCCAGGGGGTGTGGACCACCTAATTTCTGTGCTGGGAACTAAACTTAGTCTGTTGAGTGTATGCTACACCTGGTTACTTAGTTCTTTAATATTAAACCCATTCCCCACTTCTTTCCCTATGCTGAACACCTACTTCTGTCCATAAGCAGTGGTGGTTTTTTTTTTATTTTATTTTAAAACTCATTGTTGTGGTTGGAGAGGTGGTTCAGTAGTTAAAAGCACGCATGCAGTGTGTACATATCCACACATGCAAACACTTATATGTATAAAATAAAAATAAATAAATCTTTTTTGAAAAGCTGATTACTATTTATTCTAGAGGCCAGCAAAAACACAACCAGCTTTCCTTTTTCAACAAATATACTATTCCATTTTATTTTAAAAAGATAGTTAAAGGCCAGATTGAACTTTCCTTAAGAAAGAGAGGTGGGTGGGGAGATAGAGGAAAAAAGGGAGGGAAGGGAGACAGGAAGACAGAAAGAATAACTTTATGTTGTAGCCCTTAAACACAACATGATAGTTTTTATTTAAAAAAAAATAACAATTCATTCAAACAAAAATAAAGAATAAAAAAACATACAAAAAGCCAAAAGAAGTATATTTGGGAGGGAAAAACAAATTTAAAAAATTTTAAAGGAAATGGTTACGAAGCCAAAGTCGGCCTTGTGTTTATAACTTGGTAAAATGAACCTCTCAGAATCAGGGCTTTGGGCTGCCTCCACCTGCTGGTGTCCTGACTCAGGAGCAGAATGCCTGTTTATGTGTGTGGTGCAGTCACTCCCTCTGTCCTTATAGATGGCCCCAGAAGTACCTGCTTACCTATACCCTGTGACAGCTGCTGGGATCAAATGAAAGGGATCTTAATGAAAATAATCTTTAGACGGTGTTTCCTCACGCCTGTACTTTATGACTTTCACCTCGTTTGTAACCTAGAGATTAAACAAAGTAGAGCATGTACTTTGTAAATGTAAATGGTCATTGTTAACTTGCCAAAAGCAAAGTTAGTCTCCATCATTAAAAATGTGACGGGGGGGGCTGGGGATTTAGCTCAGGTAGAGCGCTTACCTAGGAAGCGCAAGGCCCTGGGTTTGGTCCCCAGCTCCGAAAAAAAAAGAACAAAAAAAAAAAAAAAAATGTGACGTGGGGCTGGAGAGATGGCTCAGCGGTTCAGAACACCAGCTGCTCTGCCAGAGGTCCTGAGTTCAATTCCCAGCAACCACATGGTGGTTCACAATCATCTATAATGTGATCTGATGATCTGATGCCTTCTTTTAGCATAAAAGTATACATGCAGATAGAACACATGAATGAATGCATGCATGAATGAATGAATGAGTGAGTGAATGAATGACAGAAAGTTTAAGAAAAATGTGGCTTCCAGGAATGGGAGCTACGTTTCTTTAATCCCAGCACTCTCAGGAAGCAGAGGCTGGTGAAACTCTGTTGAGTTTGAGGCCCGTCTGTTGAGTTTCACAACAGCAAGGACTATGTAGAGAAACCCTGTTCTCAAAAATAATGTGGCTCTAGTATAAATCTATCCAGCAGAAAGCAGAACATCAAGATATGACGGTAAAATACAAACCATAGTTTTGAAAGATCTCACTGTATTGCCCAGGCCTGCCTGAAACCCTTCTGCCTCAGCGTCTTCTGTGCTAAGGATTGCAGGTATAAACCACTGTGCTTGGCTTTGTGTCTTTTGTTTCCTTTAATCTAAAACTTTACCCTTAAACTACTGTCCTTCATTTCCTGTATTTTCTTCATGCTCTGGTCTTGTGCACATGGGTCAAGTGTAGGGCATGTGCACATGGGTAGATGTGTGCAGTTTTGCCTGTGTGTTTGTATGTGTGCACACAGGAATGTGCAAAAGATGCTTCACACCAAGCCTCAGAGGGGCAGTCTAAGGCAGATGAAACATTCTAGCGTGATTCTCCTCTTTCTCCCCACCACGTTTATCATCTGGAATACTGTCAATATATGCACCTGTCTGTCTGGTGTGGATTTATTATGATGGACAGCTCAACATGACTATTAACCAATTTTTGAAAATTAACATCTAGGTGGCTGGCTCGGGAGTTAAGAGCACTTGCTGCTCCTATAGAAGACTCAAGTTCAATTCTCAGCACCCATATTGTGGTTCCAGGGGTTAAATATTCTCTTCTGGTCTCTTCAAGCACCCAGGCATGCACACAAGGCATAGACAGACATACAGACAAGCAAAACCCATGCATATATATAAAATAAAATAAATATTTTCCAAAACATTAACACTTAACAAAACTAAAGTCCATACCTATATTTGGTAAACCTTTTAAATATGTACATGATGAAAATATTAATTTGCCACATTTTTGGTACATTTGTAAAGATATACATCCCTTCTGTGGGAATAATCTTTGCAACTAGCCAGTATATGCTCACGGTTCTGAAAATGCACAACAGGGAGGAGCCTGCATGAGAAGCAGGCCGGAGAATTCTGGCTGGGTAAATATTGACATGGCTGGTGCCTGCAGGAACGAACACATCCTCCAGATGGGACACACCCCAGGTGTCCAGTACAGGTGGCTGGCGGCTGTAAGCCCTACGTGGGATGTGTTGTGTCTGTTACACTAAAAGCCACCCAGCTACTCTTTGGAACTTGGGCTAAGTATAGGACACTTATTGTGAAGACTCATAGCAGTGCCAACAATAAACACTTCCTAACTCTAAAAATAGACAGAGTAACTTTTTCTTCTGCTCTTGATGCTCAGCTAGAACAAAAGTCACCCCAAGAGCCACTGGCTTTGCTGCCTAGGGGACAACCAGGGGCCTGACTAGAAAGAGACCTGCAGGGAGCCCAAAGCAAGATGAGGTGTTTTGTCTCAGGAGTTTGAATCTTTACTTTGTAAAGAAAAAAGAAAAGCCTGCGTGGCTTTGTTCTGTTCTGTTTTTAATTTTATCTTTTATACGGAGATTCAGGTTAGCCTTGTAGTTGGGACAATCCTCCTGCCCCAGTCTCTCCAGTGCTGAGACTATAGGTATGCACCACCATGCCTGCTTGTTTTTTCTCAGCAGTGAGTACCAAAGCTCCTGGACTTTCCTATGGCTGTATTTTTGGTTTTGAAGGTGAGCTGTTTTGTCGCTCTTCTTTTCAACTTTGGTAGAGTACAATCTACCAAACACTATGCTTCGTTAGCGTAAATGGTTAAATAACTGTGGAGTAGCCAGTCTTCTTATATCTCTGCAAAGCAGTGTGTATTTATGGGAAAGACACATGAGGCCTCATTCCCAATTCCATCTTGGCTTCCCACCCAGACCTACTGGTGTTTCCAGCATGAAATTAATTTTGTCAGTATGCTGTGGTTAGGTAAAAGAGTTTTTAAAATTTTAATATACATTCCATTGACAATCTCTGTAAGATAAAAATATATAAGAATGATGACCACAGATTCAGTGAGGGTCCAACAGATAGGATCAAGAATCCAAGAATAACCCAGAAAACAAAACCTTCTGAAAATAAACATCCCCTTGCGTGCACACGCACACACACACACACACACACACACACACACACACACACACACAGAGTAAGAGAAGGGGAGGAGAGAATAAAACACGTTCTCTTACTCCCACCACCTGTGAGGGTTTTGCAAGTTTGCAAGCATACATTATAGGCTAGGAGCCAACACACATAGCTCAATCTTGTGATGTTCTCACACGTCTGCCTCTCTGTAGAAACAGAACCCAAGGCTACACTGTCTGCGCTAATTCAATATAGACAGCAGCAACCCAAGACTTAGTTTATGGGGCCAGAAACCTGAACTCCCCATATCCCTGCAAAACTCAGGTTCCTGAGAACTGAACTGTTAGGAGGCCTGGACACCTAGGTTCAATCCCTTGGATCTAATATGAAGAGAGAGAGAGAGAGAATCAACTCTCAAAGATCCTTTGATCTTTCTGTCATGTGTCAAATGTTTCTGAAGAGAGTGCTGACTTTTTTTATTTTAAATTTCTTTCTTTTTTAAAAAAGATTTATTTTATGTATATACGAGTACACTGTCGCTGTCTTCAGACACACCAGAAGAGGGCATCAGGTCCCATTACAGATGGGTGTGAGCCACCATGTGGTTGCTGGGAATTGAACTCAGGACCTCTGGAAGAGCAGTCAGTGCTCTTAACCGCTGAGCCATCACTCCCCTTAGTTTAAAAAAAAAAAAAAAAGATTGTACTTTCAGGAGTCAGAGAGATTCTTCAGTGGCAAAGGATAATTGCTCTTGCAGGGGATCAGGGTTTGGTTCCTAGCGTATACACAGTGGCTCACAGCTTGTAACTTCAATTCCAGAGAATCCATTGCCCTCCAGGGGCACCAATAGCAGGTGCAGAACACAGATATGCATACAGGCAAAACACACACACATGCATGCACGCACGCACACACACACATAATTTGTTAAAAGATTTTTGTTATTTTTAATTATGTGTATTCATGCGTGTCTATATGGGTACAGGTACCTGCAGAGGCCAGAGGCTCCCCTAAAGCTGGAGGTACGGGTGGTGCTAAGCCACTAGATGTGTGCTTGGGTTCTCTCTAAGATCAGTGAGTTGGTAAACACCGCACTATCTCTTCAGTGCCTGAATTGTCTCCCTGCTGTTATACCTGAGCTCTCGTCATCCAATAAGTGTGTATATTTACATGTCTGTCTATGTGCCTGTACATGGGCCATTTCCTTATGTAACCTGGAACTGCCCCAAACATGATTGTACTAGATGACCACCAAGTACAATGAATTTCTGTACATCCTATTGATAAAATAGACCAGTCAGAACATTCTAGAAGATCCCTGTGAACTTGAGTCGTATACAAATGAAGTAAGATGCTCTGGAGTCTTAGGTCACTAGTTTCCGATCACATATAGCCCTTCCAAGAGAGACTATTACTAAGCCTGTGGAGAGAGCTCCCTCCCCTCCCAGCCTTCCTGATAGCATGTGAACCCCTTACAGGTTCAGAGGGGAGAAAGTGTCTGAGAAACACTGGCTGCTGCTGAGATAGCCTAGGGGTCTAAGAAGTGAAAAGCTATTAGGCAGAAGGCTATAATCAGCTCTTCTTGATCTTGACCGTGACCAAGAACAGAGTAAGAGTGGGCACTGCCAATTACCTGGCACGAGGCTGCTTTGGTGCAGGAATACCGTGGGAGGATTGTACATTGAAAAATCCATTCCATCCGTTCCCTTCAGAACAGAATAAATCATGTCTGGGGTAGTTCAGCCATGTTTCTGTTCTTGCCTTCAAACAATGGCCCTCAAATTACAGCCGAGGGCTATAAAATGTGATTTGTCTTGAGATGAAGGCAAAGACGGTAGGCTCAACCGTAAGTCAGTGCAGGGGTCATGAGCTATCCACTAAGAGCTCTCACAGGAGCCTGCACTGCAGAGCAGTGTGCCAAGCCTCGGAGATGGAAGGTGACTTTGACAAATCAGTTCGAATGTTAGCTTTGACTCTACCTGAAGGCAGGTATGGAGGAGGCAGTGAATTGCACCCCAGTAGGGATGCTGGGATGTGGGGCCAGCACTACTAGTATGGCATAGGAGCCAGCAAAGTTTTTTTTTAATGTGTACTTCTAATGTGTGTGAATGTGCATGTGTGTGTGCATGTGTGTGTGTGTGTGCATGCATATGTGTTTGCATGTATGTTAGGACATGGTGTGTGCATGTACATTTTGTGTGGAGACCAGAATTGAACACTGGGTGTTTCTCTCAGTTGTTTTCTATCTATTTATTAAAACACTGTCCTGGAACTCATGGACTTGACTCGCCTGGGTAGTCAGAGGGCCCCAGAAGCTCTCCTGTCTCCACTTCCGGTGGGAATTACAGGCACGCACCCTCACGCTCAGCTTTTTTACATGGGTTAAACTCAGGTCTTTATGCTTACGTGGCAAGCACTTTATTGAGTGAGCTGATTCCCTGTTCCCCCATTGACATTTGTGTTGGTATCTATTAAATGAAAAAGAAAAAGCAGATTTCTTTTAAGGTAACTATTATTCAGTGCCACATTCACAGGTTGGTTTTCCCTGGAAGGTTTTGTCTTGTTCTGCTCTGACATAGGCAGGTCTCAAGTTTTCAATGCTCCTGGGCCCCCAGCCTCCTGAGCGTTGGGATCACAGCCTTGAACGTCTGCACTGGCTACTAGCTCTCTACACGTCACTTTTCTCCTGAAGGGCATCCAATAGCTTAACCTGTGTAGGAGCAGAAGACCTCTTGGAATTCAGGATTTCACACAAAGTACTAATGATGAGTGACCCAGCCCCACGGGCGGGATCCACTGAGACAAGGCCATGTGTGGATAACATTGCAGTGTGTTAACTAACCGTTTCCCCTCCCGATGGCTGAATCCTGTACCTTGTGTCTGTGCTTTCCAGTTGTCTTACATGGTCAGTTCAGGTCCCACTCCACCTCAGCCACAGCAGAAGTGCTCAGCCGTTGATACCTTCTACACCCTTTCCCCTTGGCTTGACAGCCAGCAAATGTGAAGTCAATTTTCTAGGAATGGTTCTGAGAATAACTCCCCAATGTTTGTGCAGCTTGGGGAAGAGAGAAACTTTTTTTTAAGCTCTAGGTCTTAGTATTACTCTATCATGAACTAGTTTATTCTGACTAGATCAGGTGGTATAAGAGTTAATAATAGGGGCTGGAAAGATGGCTCAGCAGTTAAGAGCACCGGCTGCCCTTGGAGAGAACCCGCATGGTAGCACACAACCATCTGTAGCACAATTTCCAGGGGATTTAGTACCCTCTTCTGTCTTCCATGGGCAATGTACAGACATACAAGCTGGCAAAACACCTATACTTGTACATACACATAAAACAAAATGGTCGGGGCTGGAGAGATGGCTCAGTGGTTAAGAGCACCGACTGCTCTTCCTGAGGTCCTGAGTTCAAATCCCAGCAACTACATGGTGGCTCACAACCATCTGTAATGAGATCTGATGCCCTCTTCTGGTGTGTCTGAAGACAGATACAGTGTACTCATATATAATAAATAAATAAAATATTTAAAAAAACAAAAAACCAAACGGCCCACTGGTACATACACATAAAATAAAAATAAATCTTAAAAAAAAAGAAGTTGGGTATGGTGGCACACACCTTTAATCCCAGTACTTAGAAGGTAGAGGCTGGCAAATCTCTGAGTTTGATGCCAGCCTGGTCTACAGAATAAGTTCCAGGGCAGTCAGGATTACACAGAGAAATCTGTTTTGACGAACAAAAAACAAAACAAAGCAAACAACAGTAACAACAAAAAGAATGAAGTAAGACAAAGCATAAGATGATGAAGCACACAAATAGGACCCAGAGCATGATGAACATGTGCACACACTCGTATGTGCACACTCACACACGCGTGCACACATATGAAGATACCCTTGGTGAGTAGGAGCTGTTCTTCTGTCACTGACCGTTAGTCTTTACTGGGCTGGGCAGGCTTAGGGGGATGTTGGTGAGAAAGTAAGGAAACAATCACTCCCTTCCAGCTTATTGAAGGGCAGGACAAAAGCACATAACCGGGGTAGCAGGTACTTACTCTCTGTGACTGCCGGTCTTGAGTCATTTGAAGAAAAGACAGATCGTTGTCTGAGTGGGAAATGAGAGCTTCTAGAAGATTCCTAGAAAAGGTATTTGAGCCATAATCTATGAGGCACGTGAGCATTATCAGAAAGGAGAGGCCTCAGTCGGGATGACTGGTTCAAAGCTGGAGCAGCATGAGGCCACCAATGGGAAGGAAGCAGGCAGGTCACCTGGGGTCCAGCATGTCACCAAACACGCTCTGAACACTTTTCCACAGTATTAGGGTCTTTGGGGATCTGGTGGCAGTTACATGACACCGAGGGTCCCACGGAGGGTGCTGGGCTTGGTTTTAGATGACATGATGGAGCACACATCTTTTTAAGTGCCACTGACAGCACGGTGATCCGTCTTTGGGGATAAGTAGCTTGATGGTCTCCTGGAGGTGAGAACTAAAGATATGAACTAGGGGAATCTGGGAGAATGGGAGCTAAGCTGTACACTGAGCGGACAATGGGTGGACAGAGGGGATGGCTAGGTCTAGGTGGCAAGACTGTGATTCCACAAGTTACATGTAGTCATCTTTATCATTCTTTGAGACACTGAGTGGAGATGGACTAGTATTTAATGCAACAAGAAACAGCAAAAATGGACTTCCCGTGGCTGAAGCCAATACACCCAGCAAATCTCTATCATCATGTTCTACCTACACGTGGAATATTCTAGAAGAGAGTTCATAGCCTGGCCAGCAGCTCCATTTCATTCTGGAAGAGAAGAGCTTATTGGGGGCTAAGCTCCAGACTTCACACATGTGAACAACTGCCAATGTCGGGATGGACGTGCATCCAACAAGCTAAACTCAGCAGGAAGTTCTTGGGTCCCCAGCCTCCCTTTTTCTGGAGGAGCCTCTCTAGAGTCACAGGTGAGTTTACTGTAGCAAGGGGTACCCTTACCCATCTGTTTGTGGAAGCGAGAGGGCAAGCATGTGAGGAGGGACAGCAAGATGCTGGGATTTGAGGTGCCTTATAGAGTCCTGTTTCCAGTGCTAGCAGCCTGTATACTTAAAGTCTCAGAAGAGTCAGTCCCTGAAGAGGGCGTAGGTAGAAGGCTGGTTCAAGCCGGACCAGCATCTTCATTTTAACCTGTCGACACTGATGTGTTCAAGTCACACAGAAACTGGTGAGAGAAGCCAGTGGGCCAGTTGGTTCTATTTCTTTGGGATCTTTTTACTGTATGCAGAGAGAACGTTAATAAACAATAACTTGGCTTATATACGTAAAGACCTGTCTATTGAGTATCCTCCCAACAGCTAAGGTCTGACTACATAGTACGCTGCAGCCATAGTCCCAGGGGATATGCCTTGAGCTGCCAGCAGACTCACATTGTGTACGTGCTGCTGGTTTTAAGCTAGTGGTTGAACTCAGTGTTTATGCTAAGGTTCCAGAGAAAAGCCTGGGAGGCCAGGCAGTATATAGCAGAGTTGTTTCCTTCAGGGAGTCCCCAAAAATCTGTATATGTGAAGCCTCAGTTCCAGTGGAGACCCCTGGATAGATTCTTCCCGTAAGAGCGACAGGTACTGACAAGGTGAAGCTGGCTCCAAGAAACCACGTATGCTGCAAATGGAGTGGAAATCCGAGCTGCTGTCCTCACCGGCACACAGACGGTGCGACCTTAGGCCCCAGATGTTAGATGTGGGGCTACAGGCTTAACATTTACCTGCTGGGTTGGGTATGTCCTCGCTTAGGCTATTCTGTGCCTTTATTTTCTCAAGTCTGAAAGGTTGTCTTTTATCTCAGTAGATACTATGCAAGTGTTGGGGCTGTAAAGATCTGGGACTCTTACAGTTGAATGTAGCTGCAATATGAGGTAGCGATGAGAACGTGGGCACTAGGAACACAAATGTTATGGTTCAAATCTGCAACAACGTCTCCTACAGACTATAGGGGAAAACTATTGACACAAGTTCCTGATACTACAGATAGGGCTGTTCCAGGTACCCAACTTCTCCTGCCAGGAAGGACTGCACCAACTGAAACAGGGAGCCCAGGTAAGCCCTCCTTTAAGTCCTGTCAGGTGTCTTCAGATCAAGTGTCTGAAAGCAGACATGATGGGGTACATTACGGTGCTAGTGGATCTGCTGTGGAAATGAGAAAGGACTGCACTGTCTCTCCCACTGGTACATCCAATGTCTGCTGAGTGCAGAGGGAAATACAGGCTTGGACCCACAGGAAGGGCCCCTAACTATTAAGGTTAAGTAGGTTTTACCAGCAGGAGAGCTAGCTGCTACTGGATGCTAAGATACATGAAATGTAGTCCTGGTGGCTAACTCCTCTGAGGACTGATAATAAAGGTGTTTCACAGTTTTAAAAAGACTCCTACCTGGACACAGTAGTGTATGCTTATAATTCTAGTTTGGGAAGTGCAAACGGGTAGGTTGGGGTCCGGGGAGTAACAAGATGACTGGAAATTCAGTCTAAAGCCAGCCTGGGCTATATGAGACTCTCTCTCAAAACAAACATAAAACACATAGAGACAAACTAGGACCTAGCACTTAATTTGATCAATATAAGTAAGGGGCCATCTGAGATCATAGGCCCACAGAGAAGCTTTGCCAAGGACTACCTGGTGGCCACTATGACCTCAACTTTACTAAGAAGCCCACATTGCAACTCTTGGGGAGGTTCTGACCCTCCATACCTTAGTGTTTCAAATGATCCAGACAAACCTCAGGACCGCGGGGAAATGAGACATCACCTGTGACAGGAGCCAGAGCCATTTTCAAAGATTATCAGGTACAACTCTATCATGGGCAGGAGAGCAGAGGGCCAGCGAGTGAGACACAGGTCACAGCACCTTTATTTACCCCCATACACACAGATGTGACATGAAACACCCAGAGTTACAGAACGGCCTTCCACAACCCTCAGAATCTATGGGGGTCAGAGGCACGGCCTCTGCCTGGACACCGACTGAGAATGGTGTGGAGGAGGAAAGCTCTGCCTTTCATGAAGGGCCACTCTCCAGCAGGCTGTCATGCCTGACACAGGAGAGGGCACCTGGTACAGACCCTTTCCCTGAGAATGTATCACTCGCTAACACCGTCCCAGAGGATGGAACCCAGGCTGCAACTGTAAGATTGATCCTGTCATGACATGTGACCCTATAGCATTATCATTCACAAGGTGTAAACAAAGTCTGGTACATTTATTTATGTGAACCTAGACATAGTCACAGGGCTTGCTGGACACATAGCTATGCCCACCTTAGACCAGATTTAAAAAAACAAAACACAACACCTGAACACTTCCTACCAATTAACAATGGTTTATGTATGCAGGGCACCTGGAGTGTGGAGATGCCTTTGTTTTGCCCTCCAGTTGCTATATGCAGAATAGCTGTAACTATGCTAAGACAACCTTTTTGTCTCAGTCAATGACTGGTGAGACCGTGTGTCCAGACACTTGGGGAGAAAAGGCTGGTTCTATCTGAGTTCCTGCTTACAACAGCAGGAAGCAGACGCCTCTGTATATTTAAGCACACAGTGGCGCAGGAGAGACTGTACAACCTAAGCTCTGTGTTTCAACAGGATCTGACGACCTGGCTGTAGGCACACAAATACATCTTTAAAAAATAAAAATGTGATTTCAAAGGCCTTTCTTTCAGTGGGAAGAGAATAGAAGTCAACCGCTAGTGATGTCTGCTTGAGCCCAGTGCTCATCTGGGCTGAGCTCAGGCATCTCTGAGGCTGTAAAGGCAGAGGAATTGTGGCTGGATTTTTTTTAAAAACAGTGTAGAACTATGGACTGCCCACGGCTTCCACGGCTTCCTGGAATAGTTTTATTTGGAGAACAAAAGCTGTATTTTAGAAAACAGTTCACCCCTAGGCCGAGTCATTTCATTAGGGTACTGTGTACAAAGTAGTTAATTATACACATAAATAAGATAAAAACAGCTGTCATAAATTAAAACGTCCACGAATTCCCAGCATGCCATCTGCCAAGAGGTGGGACTGGCCTGTGTGGGTGTGGAGAGGGTGTGGCCAGGTGACCATAGACCTGCAGACCTGTCCTCCAGCGTCACCTCCTTATGCTCCAACTGTGAAACACAAGCTCCAGCCTCATCCTCAAAGCTTGCTCTCTGGAACGAGGTGCTGAGAAAGTGGCATCTTGTGTGACATCAGGCTGACTGCAACTTGCCTTGTCCACTGCTGGTTAGTACCCATCTCTGCAGGATGACTGCCCACATATGAATCCATCCAGGGAACATGGGACCAAGGACAAAGTAAGGCAAGTTCACCTTTAAGTTCTTTTGTAGACATTAAAAACTGATGAGAGTGAGACCAAACTCTCTCCTCACCTCGCCTCTCCGTGTCCCTGGCTGGGCTGTGGACCTATGATGGCAGCCTGGCCTGTTGCCACTGGGACAGCACAGGTCTGTGCTAGCCATGCTCCCCTCAGAGCTGGGTGTGGCCAGTTTAAATCCACTGTCATGCTGACCTCTTCTGCTCTGACCGCCACAGGAAAGCACCTCTCAGGTATAAGTCACTAGCTACGCTTCTCTCCTGCAGAGCTGACCCTCTCCACTTCATAGGAAATTGGTCTTCAGATACAGCCACCTTTGGAATTAAGGCTTACACAGAAAGAAGACATGGGTTCACTCCCCATCCTTCACTCAGGGTGTGGCTACGCTGCACCGTGACACATGTGTGGATGGCAGAGTCCTGAGATAGCTCTGGAGGAGCACTGGGATTCAAGCGTGAGGGCTCACTTTGCACACAACTGTGTGCGGCCTCACGCAAGGCATCTGTGCACAACTGGACAGGGACCAACACCCTACAGTGCAAACGACTTTATCATATTAAAATAATAGAAATCAATACGCCACAAGAGGGCCATAATACATAACGTGGTTATGAAATAAAACAGACTGTTCATAAAAATCAATCAATAGATGTTCCCAAGATGTCTTTTGTGCCTGAGTGGGGGCCTCAAGATACTTCCTACAGGAGGCCTCGGGCCACAGCTCTGTGATATATGAACTGAGACTTCAGAAGAAGAGTTACTTAACTTCTCCCTGCTTGAGAATCCAGGAGCAAGGATAAGCCTGGGTTTGCGTCTGCGTTGCCTGAGAAGGCTAGCCATGTTTCAGTATCTCACTGGAGTGCTAAAGAAAACAGATCAAGTCTCCCTGCTCCTTGGGATATCATTCCTGCTTCTAGGATCCTGCTACCTGTGTCCCTGAGCCCCATGACAATTACAGACCTCTGAGGGTGACACTGGTCTGGCCAGGCTGTACCACCTTGGGGGAACACGTGGTGGAAGCACCTGCTTGCCAAAAGCTGACAGGTAACTGTGATGCTAACCTCTGTGTCTTGACGTGCGGACACCCTCCCTGTTTGGTGTCCAGCAAACACAAGACCTCAGAGCCCCCCGCTGCAGCTCGGCCGGTTCTGCAGCCACGGATCAGTAGCTGTACATCTGCTGCTGCTCATTCTGGACCTGGGGTTGCACCGCCTGCTGCGGGGCTGCAGGGGCCTGTGGCGGCTGCAGTACATCTGTCTGGGGCACGGCTCGCCAGGTGAGTGGGTGCTGCTCACTGAGCTGGTTCCCCAAGGGTGTGATGGAGTTTACCAGGGTGGTGAGGTTGATAAAGTGGGCCACTGACTGAGGGTTTGTGGCTTCTGGCTGTGGGTGGATCTGGACATCATTTTGACGGTTGTGCAACATGGCGGAGCCACTGACAGTGTCAAAGGTCACAGTCAGGATGGAGTTATCTAGTTGTAGCTGGCGTTCAGGGTTGGTAAGATGTCCAACAGCCACTGGCTGTAAATTGGTAAACTGAGTTCCAGCTGCAGTGGTGATGGGGGTCACGGTGATGTTGGTTAGGCCAACAGAGCTTGATGGAGCAGTCACATTGGGGTCCCCTAGGGTCACCACCACCTGTAAGAGTCACATGGAGAAAGAAACAATGAATTGCTTCTACAAGAAGGAGAGAGAACCTCCCACAGCACCCACAATCTGTGCTAAAGTTGCATGCTCAGGCCAAGGAGTAAGGCCTCCGCTGGGGAAAGCAGAGCCCAGTGTCCTTGGGGAATTGCACCAGTGGAAGAGAGGAAGGAAATATGGATAATCCTCAGGGGTAATGCAGGAATGGAAAATCAAGCAAACATTAAATGGATGAATCATGCTTAGAGCTGGGGAAGACAGTAAAGTGCTCACCACTGATTCAAGAGGCCCTGAATATGCTATCCCCAATTTCTTACTCACTCTGTGTCTTATGTGTGTGCGCGCGCGCGCAGACACACACACACACACACACACACACACACACACACAAGCATGTGCCCCAGAGAGTAAATATGAAAAGGAGGAAGCCAACCGTTTCTTTTCATCCACCCCCTGGTTCGCCTGTCTCAATGGCAGCCACAGCTGCAGCTTCCTCATACCTGGTGCTGAAAGGCAGATAGATGCATGCAGGTTTACTGCAAAATCATCATCTCCAAAAATGAGACACGCTTACGGACATGGGGTTCCAAAGTCAAGTGATATAGACTAAGCTAAGAAGAGACTGCCCAGAGAAGCCAGCTCAGTGGCTGGCAGCTGTCCAGGCTCCTCTTGGCAGGGCCGTTAGGGCACCCCAGTTGGGAATGGTATTATTTCAGTGTTTCACTGTGTCACACTGTTATTAAAAATGACATGTGTGATCTGGAGGTCATGCTTGGTATGGTTTGCATGAGGTAATGACTACTTGGAAAGTGAGGGTGAGAGTTGGAACCTCTGTGGACACACCCCTGTGGACACATAATAGGACAAGTCCAGAGGAGCTTCCCCTGCAGAGGCAGCTGTCACCGGATAGAAACGAAGGCACCAACCAACCTGCTGGATGCTCTGTACAGCAGAGTTTGTCTCGTCGCCCACACTGCCTGTGAACTCTGGCTCCTTCTCGGGGTATTCGCTGAAGGTGGTGTCCTCAGGCACTGCGGCCCCTGCCTCTTCCTCTGGCTTCTGCTTTCTCTTGTGGCTGCGTTTGGCAGCCTTTCCGTGCTTACCTTCTGCCAGTTCCTCCTGCTCTAGGCCCAGTGCAGGCTGTGAGGAGATTGGTGTCAGAACCCACCAGGGCAGTGGGTCGAATCTGGATGGGGGCCAGGGCAGCGTGTACTGCCTTAGACACAGCCACAGGGCATCAAGCTGTCATAGGACGTGGCTTTGTGTTCAAAGAGAAACATCTTGAAAGGAGAACTATTTCCCTCCTGGGGAACTCAGATCAAGGGAAGTCCTTGTGAGCCACCACCCACAGCAGGAACACTGGCTGTAAATGTTTGACTAAAACTCTGCAGACTTTTTCTGCTGCTTTCTGTGCAGCCTTATTCCTTTGCTTACACAGCTCTGAGAGTGCTGGCAAGATGGCCTGTGACCAGCATAGCTGGAGGGCAGGGGCAGGGTAGTCCTACTGTCTTCCTTAGGGTAGACAGACCCAGCAGCAGCTGGCCAAAGTCTGGTGTTGGAGAAACTTTCGTTCCCACCATCACCTATGAACTGTCAGGCACATAAATGGCTCACAGCAGGGCTAGGTGTGGATTCTAACCCATTCATTCCATAGGCCATGGACACCTGAACTCATGGGGCACCCATTAGCACAAATCAAAGCACTCGGGTACAGACTTAAACACTGACAGTGTAATACTCTCTTTATGATTAAAAATAAAATTATCATAAAAATACTGAGTATATCCAGGCATTATGGTACACATCTGGGATTTTAGTACTTGAGTAGTAAAGGCAGGAGGACTAGGAGTCCATGGCTAGCCTTAGCTACATAGCAGGCTCAAGATCAACCTGAATAGCATGAGATCCTGCTTCAAAAAAAAAAAGTATTGAGTAAAATTTCCTTTAAAATCTAGGTTTGGCCAGGTGTGGTGGTGTACACTTCTAATTCCAGCCCTGGGGAGGCAGAGGCAGGAGGAACTCAGTGGGCTTCAAAGCCAATGTGGTCTATATATTGTTCTAGGCTAGCCAAGCACACACAGTGAGGCCCTGTCTAAAAAGAAAAGAAAAGTCTAGGTTTGCCTAATATGGTTAAGTTTAATAATCATAATAAAATTCCTAAAAATGATCAATTTTAAAACAATTTTTAGGTTTGTTTTATGTTTTTTCTTTTTCTCCTTTTTCTTTTTTTCAGAGTTGAGGACTGAACCCAGGGCCTTGCACTTGCTAAGTAAGCACTCACAACTGAGCTAAATTCCCAACCCGTTTGTTTTATGTGAGTGTTGCTTGCATATACGTACGTGTGCCACATATATGCACCATGTATGTGCCTTTGTGCCCACAGATGTCAGAAGAATAGTGCTGGAGTCCTAGAACTAGAGTTACGAATAACTGAGCCATCGTGCAGTTGCTGGAACTGAGCCTAGTCCTTTGAAAGAGCAACAAGTGTTCCTAGGCACTGAGCCATTTCTCCTGCCCCCCAAACTTCCTGTTTTCCTAAGATGCATGCACTGAACATCTGAACATCTGAATTCATAGCCACGACAACAAACCAAGATATATTCTCTTAAGGCTCTGGGAAGGAGGGCAATCAAATCCCAGTGAGACTATGCTGCTGTACGTCATGGTCAAGGGGGTCGGTGTGTCTGGGGCCTGCTCCTATATGAGGTCTGTTCCTTTAGGGTCCCCTTGGTAAGTTGAGTTCTGCTCCCCTCACACTCCAGCCCTGCAGATGTGTGCGCTCACCTGGACAATGCCGATGGAAGATGCATCGATGGTGGTGGTCTCGGGGAGGTGGTCCAGATCGTCAATCCGAACAGCGAGGACCTGCAAGGGGCAGAAAACAGCAGGTAGGGTTGTTGTGCCACCCAATGGCTGCCCTGATGATGCAGGAGGAGTCCAAACTCGCTGTGCAAGGTCCACTGCTATAGGAGACTGGCTGCTGACAAACTCACCCCTGCTTCTGACTGCCAGGCTCAGGACTGACTGAAACTATTTCTAGAACGCTCTCTAGGGCATCCCCAGCCCTGTCCTCTGACCCCCATGCAGTGTTATCTGACCTGGTGGGGACAACTTCCTCCTTCTATGGCCTCCATGACATGTGCTGTCTGTCAGTGAGTGTACCCTATGTCACCACAGGGAGCTGAGTGAGCTAAGACAGAGCAAGAAGCTTGTCCTACAAGGAATCTCTAAAAGGTGGTTTCTATGGGCCAAACACTATACCCTTCACATAATACACGCAGCTACATGCATGCCGGCTTTGTGACAAAGTGAGGGCCTAGTCCTTTATTAGCCCTGCTCAAGAGGGTGCTTAGCATGCAACACTCACACCGTGACCTCTCCCATGAGCCACACGGCCTCCCAACAACCCCGCTGTCCTGTCAATGGTGAACAATACTCCGGTCAGCTGCTTACACTCACTACTTATGTCCTAACTGGGAACTAAGTCCTACGTAAGGCAACAGACACAGCACAGGGAAGAAAATGAATGCCCAGGGAGGCATATGAAAGGTGAGCTGCCAAAGAAACCAGGGGTAGGGAAACTGCAAGGCTGAGGGGAAGACTGCACATCTGACCTCACGCCAACGGCCCTTCTAGCTGGTGCTCAGCAGAAGAGAGCAAAAGTGTAACTTTATGTGGCTTCGTTGTGAAAAGAAGGTGGTTGGGCTGGGGCCAAGTTGACTGAGTGCTTTCCTAGCACGCATGAAGCCCTGGGCTCAAGGCTCAGCACCACATGAAACTGGGTGTTAAGGTGCACGTCTGCAATCCCAGCACTCGGGGAATTGGAAGTGAGAGGATCAGAAGCTCAAAGTCATCCTCATATACATAGTGAGTTCTAGGCCGGTCTGGGCTGCACAAGCTCCTGTCTCAGGAGTGGAAACAATGACATGATTCAGAGACGTGAGATTGGGGCTGTACCTCAGGCTCACACTGCACCAGGACAGAGGTGTCTCAAGCAGAGCAGGCACCCCCAGCCCACGGCAGGGCCAGGACATGCTGTGGAGATTTGGGAGTGGGTCCCCACCAGGCTAACCTCGGGGTGCTTGCGCCGCATGTGTCTGCTCATGGAGGCCCGGGTGGACACCTTGGTGCCACACAGCTGGCAGCTCTGTGCTTCCACCTTGTCATGGGTGAGCTGTACGTGTTTCTGAAGCATGTACTCCGTGACGTACTTCTTGTCACACACGGAACAAGTCCACTGCTTGCCTACTTCTCACACACGTAAATGGGGTAGAAAAGAGAAATGCCAGTTGACAGAGAGCTACTAATGCTTCACTCATCTTCCAAGCCAAGCATCTACCATAACGTCTCTTCCTCTCGAGAGAGCCATCACCTGGGCAGACCAGCAGGATTCCCCTGGCCCAAGACTAGCAGCAACAACTGCCCATGGTCCTTGAAGAATGGACTCTGGGAAGGCACAGTGGGACTTAGGGGCCAAGGAGCGGGATTAAACCATGACAGTCCTACTCTGCCAGTGTTTATGAAATAGAGCAGGTGTTCTCATCACCGCATACTGCACAGTCGACCAGCCTTGAGACTCAAGTTACCTGTGTGGATGAGCTTGTGTGTCTCCATTGTATTCCTCTCACTGAACGTCTTCCCACATAACTCACACATGAAGTCTTTAATTCCTGCAGGAGAAATCATGTTCGATATCACAAGCTTAGTGAGTTTTTGGTGTAAGTGTACACAGAGGATATCTCAGTCTCTTCATGCTTCGGGATTTATAGTACTTCAGGGTAATGGTAAATTGTCAAAAAATCAGTATTTCAAAATTTACCCAGAAAACTGTTGGCCTCATATTAGGCCTTTACTCATATTTTTTAAATGACGAGATTTGTGAGGGCCTGAAAACACAGATGTAGAGAGGAGAATCCAAGGTGAAGACAGCAACAATTTCTCTGAGCAGGGTAATTTACCTATACCTCTACTTAGCCTCAAAAAGCCTTGGGTAGCTTCTGAGACACACAGTGAGAGACTAAACATCAAGAGAAAGCCAGGACCCAAGGCACGAGCGGGATGTCTCCATGACGGACAGCAGAGCTTCTGTGGACACATGAAGAACCAGGGACTTTTCACTACTGACCAGCACACCTCCAGGACAAGCATGATCAAGCAGAATCATCCCAGGATGCAAGGACAACTCAATCTATACAAATTGACAAATGTGATATGGTCCATCAACAGGACGAAGGCCCAAAAAACTCTCACGATCATCTCTCAGTCAATGCAGAAGAAGTATGTGATAAAATCAAATGTCCTTTCAAACTAAAACACTGACAGAGCAGGTGCAGAAGGGTCATACCTCAGCACGAGGCTATGCATGGCAAATCCACAGCCAGCATTGGACCAAAAGGGAGACAGTGAAGTAGGCTCTACTACAGTCTGAAAGGAGACAAGGTATTGGTTCCCATGCTTGTCTGTCAAGATAGCACCTCAGGTTTTAGCACAGCGATTATGCAAGAAAGAAACAAAAAACAAAAATGCAGGAAGAGTGGAAATCAAATTGACCCACATGTACACAGCATGTCTCCATGTGGGAAAGCCTGAAGACTCCCTAAGATCTTCTGAACTGATAATGAGGAGAATTACGTAACACGAAAAGACAGCACATGAATGTGCACACAAAGAACTGAAGGTAAAGACGTGGCCCTGTGGGCTGAGTGCTCATCTGCGTCACAAAGCTCTTGGGTCTGATCCTGTGCACTGCACAAACCAGGGGCAGCAGTGCACACCTCAGATAGCAGAGACAGGGGATCAATAGTTCCAGATCATCTTTAGTTACAGAAGGAGTTCAAGGCCAACCTCTTGAAATAAAAATTAACATCAACAATGCATATCTGCTGGGGAAGAAATCACAAAAACATACATCATCTGCACCTATAAAGATATTACGAAGCCGGTCATTTTGTACAGTAAATACACATTAGATAAAAAAGAAAATTCCTGCGAGTCAGGGAAGTTCAGGCTGGACACTTAGCGGATTCTAAGAGTTAAAGAGAAGAACACCGTATTCAGGACAGGGACTCTGTGCTCAAGTCTTCAGACACACCAGAGCGTGACAAAAGCACGCAGTCTCTTGTCAGCACACACACACACTACTGGGGAGAGAGACAAAGACACTAGGCTAGTGAACCAGCACATCCCTCAAAGTCACAAGATCCTCCAGGTAACAGTAAACTTAAAGCACTTAGGAGCCCAGCCCGAGGCCGCCGCCCAGCCTTCCAACAGAGAGAGCGCGTGCCTCCCGTGCACCGAGGCGGCTGAAGCCTGGGGAGCAGGCTGTAAAGTGTGATGCCAGCACTGCTTCAGACTATAAAACACAAGCCACTTTTATTTAAAAGGAAGTCTTTTCATTAAAGTATACTCTATTTTTTTTGTTTTTTGGTTTTTTGAGGCAAGGTTTCTCTCTGTAGTCTTGGTTGTCCTGAAACGCACTCACCCTGTAGACCAGGCTGACCTCAAACTCACAGTGATCTGCCTGCCTCTGCCTCCTGAGTGCTGGGATTAACAGTGTGCACCACCACCTTGTGCCTTAAACTGCATTTTAAATTAAAACTCATGAAAGCAATTACACAATAGCTACAAAGAAACAAATACCTAGGATATCATGAAGTCAGTGAAATGTTCCTACAGTGACAATTGAAAGCATGACAAAAACCACTGCGGCACCAAACACTGCCGAGGTGCTTCACGCTCATAGACTGCGAGAATGAATACTGTCAAAATGTTCACTCGACCCAGGGATTTACACCAAAGACTTCTTTACAGAATGAGAAAAACAATGCTGAAGTTTGATTGAAAGCCTGGCAGAAATTACAGAAATGACCTGGAACGAAATGGAAAGAGCTGCAGGTACCAGTACCTTTGTTTGAAGACACTATAGGGTCCTAAGTACAAAAGCATGATGGTTCTAGCATTAGAAACAAGCACACGAATCTACGAAACAGACCACAAGACTACGCCATGCACGTAGAGCCAACTGGCTCTCAACAACTCTGCCATGAAAAATGGATGACCACCTGCAGAAGCTGCAAACTTGACTCTAACCTCTTTAAAAAACCAACTCAGAATGGATCAAAGACTAAATATAATACCTAAAAGAGAACTTAGGAGAAACATTTCAAGACATCGGTACAACAATGCTATCTGAGATGAGCCCTAAAGCCCAGGAAACAAAAGCAAAACTGTACATCACACCATGAAACTTCTCCAGAGCAAAGGAAACAGCTCAGAGTGAGGAGACAATGGACAGAGTGAGAAAACACATTTGACATATGACAACAGTCATGTCAACAGTTCATATGAACAAGCCAACATTTTACAAACAAGCAATCCGAGCTAAAAACCAGAAGTTATTATAATAGACAGATATAGGAAAAATACTATCATCAGCTACCAAGGACATGAAAACCAGCACTCCAATGAGGAGCCAGCTCACCCTAGTTAGAACGGCTATTATTAAAACAAAAACATGCCAGGGGTGGGGGTGGGGTGGGGGTGGCACTCAGGAGGCGGGGGCAGGGGCAGAGGAGGCAGAGGCAGGGGCAGAGGAGGCGGAGGAGGCGGAGGAGGCGGGGCGGAGGCGGGGCAGGGGCAGGGGCAGAGGAGGCAGAGGCAGAGGCAGAGGCAGAGGCAGAGGGGCAGAGGGAGAGGCGGAGGCGGAGGCAGGGGCAGAGGCAGAGGCAGAGGCAGAGGAGGCGGAGGCGGAGGCAGAGGCAGGGGGAGGCGGGGAAGAGGCAGAGGCGGAGGCAGGGGGGCGGGGAGGAGGCAGAGGCGGAAGCAGGGGAGGCGGGGGAAGAGGCAGAGGCGGAGGCAGGGGAGGCGGGGGAGGCGGGGGAGGCAGGGGAGGCGGGGGAGGGGGGGCGGGGGCAGAGGCAGACTGATCTCTGTGAGCGGGAGGCCAGCCTGGGCTACAGAGTGGGTTTCAGGACAGCCTGGGCTACAGAGGGGAGTGGGGAGAGAAACACTAAAAAGATGGAAATAAAGATGTCACAACTGGTGATGATGGGATAGGTGTGTGATCCTTTGCAGAAACCGAGTGCCCCAGTGTGGCTCCGATCTCCTGGGGTCCAGCCAGAGACCTTCGGCAAACCTTTAAAAGCATGCCTGGCGCAGACGTTTACAATGGGGCTCTACTTGTATACAGGGTCACAGTGCTCATGAAGTAAGGGAGCTCCGAGATGCACAGCCTCATCCCACAACAGCCAGCACAGTAAGCAAGCCTGGGCTAGGAACAGAGAAAGCCCAGAGGAAAGCGCTGTCTCACACTAGCTCGGGGCCATTTTGAAGAGGTGGGACACCTGTGTGCCGTTTGTAGTGCTTGAGCATGTTGACCTTCTGTGCAAACTTGCGGTGACATTCCTTGCACTCATACTCCTTGATGCCTTTGTGCAGCTTCATATGGTGGCGCAGTGCATGCTTGGTCTTCATACCTGCAGGGAGCAGATCAGTATGAGCGCCTCTCGTCCCACTCCCCTGAAGCACCCGTCTGAACCCAGTGGGCACAATATCCACAGACACAGAGTAGGCAGGGGACAAATAGGCTGTGGCCTTATCTCAGAGAGTCCCACTCCACCAAACGCAGAAGGCCACTAGAGATTTACTGTGACATTAAAATGACAGTGTGCTGACAACAGCACCTGAAGTGATAGGTGTATAGGAAGTATAGGAAGTCTATCTTGATGACATAAATGAGGACACTAGACCTACATTAAAAAAAAAAAAAAGCCACTCTATTTTTAGCTGGGCAGTGGTAGTTACGCCTTTAATCCCAGCACTCAGAAGGCAAAGGCAGTTGGATCTCTGAGTTTGAACCCAGCCTGACCTAAAGAGTAAATTCTAGTATAGCCAAGACTACACAGAGAATCCCTGTCTTGAAAGTGTGTGTGTGTGTGTGTGTGTGTGTGTGTGTGTGTGTGTGTACACGTGCATACACGTATGTGCACACTATCGAGGTCGGAGAGCAATTCTCCAGTCAGTTCTTGCGACCCTGCAGGGTTTGGGGATCAGTCATTACACCTGTGTCGGAGCACCTCTACCCACCAAGCCATCTTGCCAGACGGATAAATTTAACTTATTGCAGCCAATCTTAGGCACTGAAACAACTCAAAATCACAGTGACTTCAGGCTGATGATGAGGAACGGGTGAAGCACCCTCATCAGCCACGACCCAGCTGGGTGAACAGCAGTGGTCACTGGCAGCGCAGTACACCCAGAGCGCTCACACACCAGGGCAGGCAGAGTGCGGTCCTTCGACCCTCCAGCAGACAAGCCAGCAGTGGTATCACACTGAGTGAAGCAGTGTGCCCAAAGCCCCCTCTCAGCTCCAAGCTCAGCTGGACGATAGCTCACCCAGTCCCATTTTGTCACTATCATCTTCACCTGCCTCTCCCTGTGGAGAGCCTTCAGGCAACCCAGCTCGGACACAGGGCCTGTCAAACCAGAGCCAGCAGAGGGCGCATGAGCTCCACCCTGTGTCTCTCAGCTGCCAGTGCCTGCCTGCGTGTCAGGCCTTTCTGACTATGGAAGATCAATTTTACCTTAATTCCCACCTCTGCCCAATCTTCATATTAAAAATTTCATATATCTCCCACCACCCAAGGACAAAAACCACAGGTGATGAGAGGTTCAGCCAAACCCTGGCCACCCATCAGACTATTCTTTAGTAACTCTTCTTAATCCCTCTTGGGCCATCTCCACATCAGTGCTCAAACAGTGGCACCAGTATTGCCCTCTGCCACTGCTTGTCTGCCTGTTTTGCAAAGGACTGCAGTCAGCTGATACAAACCTCACCCCCACAGTCCCAACACCTACTCATGGTCTCATGCATGCATGCATTCATGCATTCATGCATTCATTCATTCATTCATTCTCGTAACTGCTATGCTGACTTGTGTATGCCAGGACTGGAGACCAAGTGATATGCCAGACAGAGCTCCCTGGTCTCACAGGGCTGCTCTTCTACGTGAGACTGGGGGATGAGAGAACCCACACAGTATGTGGTGAGAAGGGAAAGCTAGGGAGAACCAGACAAAAAGGGGCTTGAGGAGAGAGGTTGTACTCAAGGTCATCCTTGGCTATGCATGGAGCAGGAAGCCAGCCTGGGCTACAGAGACCCTATCTTAAACAATAGATCATCATCAACTTGGAACATCCAGCTGTTCTTGCAGGCCATACAGATGTCTTGTGGATGATTTTGTGGTAAGTGATGTGATTTTGAGAAAGATTCCTGTACCTGGGACCCTGGACCTCCTTTGCCAAAGAGACTCTCGTGATTCCTAGCACCCCACCCCACCCCCCAGGTGAAGGCACAGACTACATCTATGCTCAGGTCTAGAATTATGATCATAAGCAAGCTGAGTGCAAGGCTGAATATGCTCTAGTGGCTTGGGGTGTCCCATGACTCCAGGGGCACCCTGTGGCCCGCAGAGACCTTCTGGTGCTCCAGGCACACCCACCTTTCCCGCATTCGGCACACAGGTACTCCCGGATGTTGTCATGCACACGCATGTGCTCTTTCAGCATGTCCTTCCTGGCAAAGGACTTTCCACACTGCTCACAGGCGTGGCTTTTCACACCTGTAAACAAACACAGCAGTGCCTGAAAGCCCCGCCCGCGACAGAAGAGGTCTCAGCAAGAGGCACACGCGGGCTGCCTTTCAGCCATGTTCCATGGAGTCATTGGCATGAGAAGGCCCTGAGGACTGGAGTGGACACAGGTAGATCAGAAGGATGTGCTGCAAGTGGCAGGGGAAGCCAGGATGAGAGCTACAGAAGATGTGCTGTCTGTACATGGAGCCAGGGAGAGTGGTGGAGCAGTCCTGGTGCAGGGGCAGGTGAGCTGGCACCAAACATCACTGCAGCAGCGTGTTACCTGTGTGGATGAGTTTGTGGCGCTCCAAGTTCCCGATGCTGTTGAAGATCCGCCCACAGATCTCGCAGGGGTGAATGTACCTGAAAGTAGAGGCAACGCGCAGGAGCTCCACAGCCGCAGGGCTCATCCCCTGAGGGCTCGCCCACTGTGAGGGCCTTAGCTGCCATGAGGGGTCCTCGCTATGAAAAGCTATGGGAGCTCCTTTATCAATGGAGGTGAGGCAAAAAGCTGTTATGATCTCAGCTTCTGTAATGGGCTGAACTGTGTCCCTCCAATTGCTGTTGAAGTCCTAGATAAGGATGTGGCTGTATGTGGAGACAGACATTTATAGAACAGATCAAAATGGAGTCACCATGGTGACCCTAATCCTTAAGAGGAGGAAACAAGAGATGGACATGTACAGAAGGCTGAGCACGAGAACACAGACGATGCCATGCGCTAGCCAAGGAGTTTAGGGGAACCCTGAGATACTTGATATGAGACCCTTGCTAGGACTAGGAAGTATGAGGTGAATTCAGTCATCCTGTCGCTCACTACACAGCCCTGGAGTGACTTCTCACATGGGGCAGCATAAGTGAAACCTATTTAGGATGGAAAGGTGCTGGCTTGTCAAGTAGGCCAACATACTTTACTGTTAGAATCCTGTGAGGAAAAAGATGAGGATGAGAAATGGGGCCTAGGAGGCCAGAGGAAGAGCAGGTGCCCCAAATATCTGGCATAAGGTGACCCGGGTGATTGGCTAAGCCGAGCACTGCTTTGCCTCTCCCTCTTCCGCACAGAGTCTTACTTCTGCACGTTGGGGTCAGGCAGGTTCTCTCGGTGGATGACCATGTGGGCGTGGTAAGTAGCCTTGAGTGCAAAGCGTCGGTGGCAGATGCTGCAGCCATGGCCCTTCTCCTTGTGAACCTCCATGATGTGCTTCAGGTATTCCTTCCCACGGCCGAAAGTGAGCTGTAAGGGCACAGGGTGGAGGCTGCTGACCCGCGGCATCCTGGGCATCTTTACTACCTCCACTTGTATCAGCCAGACACCCCAGCAGGGTCAGTTACTCATGCCAGGGAGGGGGCTGGGGCGGGATCTGCACAGAAGCTGAATGTTTAACAGGAGAAGCCATGGAAACTCAGGCCACAGACTGCTTGGAGCTCAGTCGTCCTCCCTGTAAGCATGCGCCCTGCCGTGTGTAGCATGGATCAGTTTCAGGCTGGCTGGACCAAGAGAGGGACCAGTGAGGCTACTTAGGTACTGGCCCTGTGTGCCAAACCACAGGTGGGTTCTGATGGGTGTGGGGCCCACAGTTACCATCCTAAGCTCAGGTGATATGGGACAAGCTTCTTTAGTGGAGAAAATTGTACAAAACAGTACTGAGTTCCCTGTACTCCATGGTCAGATTCCTCCCCGGAAGCCATGCCTGGGGCAGGGTGTGCAGTACCTGGCACCTCTTGCAGCTGTACTTGTGTGGCTCAGAATCTGCACTCTCATCAGAGTTGTCATCGTTCTCCTCTGAGGAGATCCCAATCTTGCCAATGAACTCCTCCCGCTGGTGGTCATCCATCAGCGCGATGTCCTGCAGAGGAGCCACAAACCCGGTCTCTAACACAGTGAACTGGTATGCTGGTCATTACTTTCAGGGAATCAGTTGTTTGCCTAGCGAGCTATACCTGTGTCCCTACGGATGGTACTGGGCCTGGCCATTCACCAGCTCTCAGAGTCACCCAAAATCCTGCTCTGCCCAGGCAAAGTCCTGGAGGACAGCCCAGACTGCTGTAGCACTGCTCTGGACTAGGCTTACTTTGTACTAGGCCTTTGACTCAGACGGGTACTTCTCCCACCTGTCCTCATCTCCAGTTCCCAACAACCTGGGGGTCCTGCACTGCTCATCTTTTCCCTAAGGCAGGGAGGCAGCAAACTGCCACCCTCCTTACATCCATTGTTCAGGGAAAGACCCAGGTAAGAGGAATTGTCAGGCCCCATACAAGGAGAATCTCTGTTCAGGCCCTACAGTTGGACAAGCAGGTGTGCTAGTGTACGTCTGATGAAGAGCCAGCTAGTGCCCATGTGTTAAAATTCCATCCCCGAGGTGACAGTGTGAGGAAGCAGGGCCTCTGGGGAATGACAGGTTCTGACACCCGTAAGTCGGATTATAGCCTTTAAAAGGAAGATTCATCCCTCCAGCCTGTGAGGACACAGCAAGAGAGTGATGGATGAACGAGGACGCCTTTAATAGACAGTGAACTTTCCAGCACCTTCGTCTTGAACTTTCAGCTCCACAGCTGTGAAACACAGTCTGCTGCTGGTGAGTGCCTCATCTATGTGCTAAGAGATCCTGCCCCAGGGTGGGCTGGGTCCCCAAGTGCCACCTGTATGGGCCCCGCACCTTGAAGTGGACATGAATGTGGTCCCTGAGTACGTCCACTCGGAAGAACTTGCGCCCACAGATCTCGCAGGTGTACTTCTTGTCACCGTGGGTCAGCAGGTGCTTGTTCATGTTGCTCCGGCAAGAGAACACCTAGGGACAGGGAGCCAGTGCAGTGAGGGCTACGTTATTGGACATACACATGAGCTGGTTCCTATGGCCCACAGGACAAGCTACCTCCAGACCTAGAAGACATGGTAAGTTCTAGACTTATGGTGATTGAGATGTCCACTCACATCACAATAGAGAACACACTGGTTCCAGTCTCTGCTGCAATGGCCGTACAGCAGAGTGCTCATGGGAAGTTAAACAGCTCACTGGTACAGCGCCTACTGAGGAGCCATGCAGGTAGATATACCTACAATTTTCTCAAAATAGACACCAAAGAAGACACTCAACTCAGTCTGAATACCGCTTCATGTTGCTTTCTATTTCAGCCCAGAGAACGGATGCAGATTTACTCCTATGTCCACACTAGTCCTCTGGGAGCCACTTTGCAGCCAAAGCCAACTCTGAGCTGGGGCTGGAAGGACATGGTCTAAAAAGCAGACATGCAACCATTGTCAGGCACCCAGGAGTCCCACTGAGCACAGAGCACCCAATGGCAGGGCTTGCCTCACATGAGGTGCCCCAGAGCCCACTATCTATTGCCATAGACTCCTCCTCCCTCTCCCTGCACCTTCTGGCCCCCAAACCCAGAGTTTAAGAGGCTCCACATGAGGGTTGGGGATTTGGCTCAGTGGTAGAGCGCTTGCCTAGCAAGCGCAAGGTCCTGGGTTCAGTCCCCAGCTCCGAAAAAAAAAAAAAAAAAAACAAGAGGCTCCACATGGCTTTGCTACTCTGCTGATCCACAGGCTTTGGCTTGCCTGTGGGTTGAAAGAAACCAGGAAATACCATGAAAGCACGGTTTCTCATTTGCTCTAAAAAGCATCACTGGCTCTGGCAGTGCTGCTACTTGCTCAGTCGGGAGCAGCCAGCCATGAGGGGCTGCATCCCCAGTGTGGTGGTACTCGGGTGCCGACGCTATGCTATGCCAATAGCTACTGTGTGCTGCTCTGACAGGCTCAGCAGTAGCTCCTTCTCTAAGCAACGCCTGAGGCTGCCTGAGTCACATGTATAGGAGCCTCTCAAGAACCCATAAGTGTACACTTGCACTGAACTCTTATCCCCCAATATGTGCTCCGTGCGGTGAGAGACACGACTTCTATTCCTCTGGAGACACAACTCGTACTTCCAGTTACCTGAGTTGTCAAAGTTGAGTGTAATGAACAAGCAATGGCAATTCCAGTTGAGAGCAGGCGCTCATGTGTGACAAATGGGACAATGTATATGTGGCAGCCAGGACAGGGGCTCGGAGCTCCAGATAACTGCACCATAGACACGAGCCAAGGCCAGGCTAGCTCATGTCAGGCACCAATACAACAGCACAGGCTGCCCAGGCAGGAATACCTAGCATCTACAACCTAACCTTGATTGCCACGGGTTGAGCTATGAAAATACTTAGCCTACCTTAGAACACAGAAACTTAGAAAATACTATCTAGACACTGAGCAGGGGTGGCCAGCACACACAGCATAAAGCCCCAGGGCATCTCACCTCCTCATGTGGAGACAAGGTCCAGTCATTTAAGAGGACAGCATGTCTCACAGAGTAGACAGGACAATAAAAATTTTCAGTGGATCTTTGTAAACCAATCCCAGTGGCAGAGACCAAAATGCTGAAGGTGCAACCTGAGGGATGCTTTAGTTAACATCCGGAAACTAAAGGGTGCGCACGTTAGTCCCTGAGCACTGTTGCTCGGCAGGTGCATCTAACCTTTGATACTGAAACATGGCATTGTCTACTCAGTTAACACTTAAGAATTGCAAGTAGAACTGAAAGCCAAAAAATAAACCTCATCGTAGTGGTTAGTTTTCTCGTTAATTTGACACAAGCTAGTGTCATCTTGGAAAAGGGAACATCAGCTGAGAAAAATACCTCCATTAGATTGACCTATAGGCAAGTCTGTGGAGGTCCAGCTCACCATGGGCAGTGCCACCCCTAGCTTAGTTGTCCTGGTGCTGTAAGAGAGCAGGCTGAGCAAACCACGGAGAGCAAGCCAGTGAGCAGCACCCTTCATGGCTTCCCGTCTCCAGTTCCTGACTGAGTTCCTGCCCTGCCCTCCCTTCAGGAAAAGCAACTCTTTCCTCCTCAAGGTGCTTTTGGTCACAGTTTACCACAGCAACAGAAACCTAACTAGGACATGTTTTATGTCTTTAACGTAGGATTTTTGTGTTAGGCCGCATTCATAGCTATTTGGGGGTGCAAGGAGACAGCATGCTGTAGGCTGAACATGCCTTCAAGTTTCCTGGACAATGCTCCCTGCTTGCAGCTCTGACTTGAGCTTAAGAGGACAGGGACATCCAACATCCACAGTTCCTACAGAACATTACCTTGCCACACACTGGACATCCAGAAGGTTCCTTCTTGTAACGAACCAGGCTTTCCCCGCTGGCCTCCAAGTCTTCTCTCTTCACCCGCCGCACACCTGAAGTTCCAGACCAGACAGGAAATGTGAGGCCACACAACACAGTTGGATCCCAGAACTACCTTGGAACTATGTTGGAAATATTGTGGTACCAGATATGCAAGAGGCTGGTGGGAAGTCACTTAAACCCATGGGTTCAGGGCCACTTGGGGCAATACAGCAAGACTCCATCTATCTGTCTACCTAAGTAATCAACCAAACAACTAACCAACTAAACAAACAAACGTTCGTGTGAAACAGGCAATCTCTAAATTAAGGAGAGAAACTAGGTGTCTTCGGGCATTTCTATACAATCTGAAATGAATACAGAGCTGGCATCAGGGAGCAGGCTAATTCCGGGTTCTAGAACTGGGAGGCACAGCAGAGAGTGGATCCAAGGCTAGGAGTATTCTCAGCTTCCAGAGCAGCCAGCTGCTGCCCACAGCAGTAGTGTGGGTCACGTGTGAGCAGTGTACCTAGTCCACTAGATTGGTCACAGAAAGCAGTGGCTTCTGGCAAGGGCCACAACATACTTGGTTCTGAAAAATTGGTCTGTGTTGGGCTTGAAGGAACCTCATGGTCCAGTCGTGACATTGAGCTCAAGAGGGTCAAGTATCACCTTCCCTGTACAGGCAAGAAAACTAAGGTATAGTGATTTGCCTATGGTTCTTGGGAGGTTGGGTAGGGGCCCAGAGTATACTCTTAAGAACCTCATAAGACCTTGCTGTAGGAACAGATATGGAACCGTGTGTGTGTGTGTGTGTGTGTGTGTGTGTGTGTGTGTGTGTGTGTGGTGGGGGAGGCAGGGTGGAAGCAGGAACTTACTAAGGATATGGCCTTGTCTTGTTTTCACAAACTCATATGCATGTATCTTAACAGCTATGCTTTCTACACAGCCTGAATGTGTTCTGTAGTGTTTTCAAACACTAACCTGTGAGTGTTTATGTCAGTGAGTGCTAGTGACAAAGAGGCTGTGACTCTTAACAGGAAGTAATGACAGCCTTCACCAGGATGCTGATTTTAACCTCTGTTTCACTTCTTACTCTACACTTGCTGCTGCCTCACATGTGTGCAGAGAGCTGACTCCGCTGGATCTTTCTCTGACCTCACATAACCTACCATGTAGACTGATGGCCTCCGCCAACAGTACTCACCAGCACATTCTCTTCTCTTTACATGGCTGAACTGGCCATGTGCAGGACACCATCATGACCTTTCTTATAGCTCATCACGCTGAAGCCATTCTTCCCAGTGATAAGAAGTACTCTAAGAAATACTTCACCTAACTCAACAGCCAACAGAGTAGTCTCCTGTGTCCATTAACAAATGTTCCTTCTCTCTGCTCACGGCACTGTTACTGCTATCCTAGGGCCCCTAGGACTGGGAGAAGGGTCACTGGGTCACAGGCAGGCAGGTGTCTCAGGCCCCAAGCTTACCATCCAAGTGCCGCCTCTGGTGGTCCAGCATGACATCCTTGCGGTAGAACATCTTACTGCAGACCTCACAGGCAAACTTCTTGTCCCCATGTTTCTTCTTGTGCTTAGAGAGGTTGCTGTTGGTGGAGAAGAATCTGAAACACATCTCACATTGGAACGTCTTGTCATCTGTCCAGAGAACAAACACACAACATGTGGTAAATCACCCCTGACCAGGATCCTGCATGTGTGCCTCAGCAGAGTGAATGCACAATCAAGGCAGGAAACCAGCGGGGCACTGTGGCTCAGAACTCATCTACTGTGTGTGCTCAGCTAGACGTACAAGTATATACGGGTGTGCCAACTCTCCTCACCGGGAGAGGCTGCCTCAACAGCTCTCTAGGCTCCTCTCCCTCTATCTGAATGCACTATAAGCTTCCTCAGACCCAGAGGTAGCCTCCTTGTCCTCAGCCTACTTCTCCAGCACAGTGCCAATGGCTGGCCTGTCTCCTCTCTGCCTGATTACCTCTTATAGCACCCCTACAGCAACACCCCAACTTCTCTAACTTTCTGAAGAGCTGTCTTGACCTAGGCCTGCCTTTAGTGGGCATACTCACTCAATATATACCCCATAAATATACGTGCACATGTATGTGTACACACCCATGTGAGCACACACACAAAGACAACCACATTCACACCCATCTCCACCCCTATTTACCACACAGCACATAAACATACATATTCACATTACAAGAAGTCAGCATCCTCACATCCTGGTCCCCACTTCAAAGTCCCCTCTGGAAGGCAGCCAGTCAAGTTGTAGTTCCTGCCTCTGAAAGTCTACTATACCATCTGGCCCTGCCCCCTCTGCCTGGTGCTGCAGTCTCTGTTCCTCATCCCCTGGGTGCCTTGTTTCCTTGTGGACCAGCTCCCAGAATCACTTGCTCTTTCCTGCACCAGGATGTGGATGGGTCTGATAGCAGGTGACAAGTATGCTGTTGCTTCTCTCAGGAGCCAAGGACAGAATATCTCTAGTCTCAGCAAATGTTTTCCTGTAAAACCCTCGTCTCCGCTGGTAGGACTACTCAAGTGAGGCCTATGCTGCAGGAAGTCTCGAGCTCCACTCAGGAGATCCCATGTGTAGCCATCTAGAGGCCAACCCACCTAACACTGAAGAAAATCAGCCATCTTTTCTCCTCCTCCCAGGGTACAAAGACACAAAGCCTTCAAGTGGGCACCACACCTGGGGGCACAGCAGCACAGGAGCAGTGGCCTAGCTACAGCTTTTCCCATAGCAGGATGGCTCCTCTTGTGAGGGCATGGACTAGAAGCTCTATATGAGTCTCAGGAGACCCGGACCTGCACCTGGCAGTTTAACCTCAACACATACGGCCCTGGGTTTGGTTCCCAGCTCCGAAAAAAAAAAAAAAAAAAAAAAAAAAAAAAAAGAACCTCAACACATACGAGAACAACACCATGGCAGTGTCCTGTCCTACCATGCAACTCACAATCCCAAGGTGAAATACTATTCATATAATTCAACCCTCTCTCTCAATTGTTTGGCTACATCACAGAGCAGCTCTGCTAAGCCCCAACCAGGTCACAGCACAGACAGGCCTCCCTCCTAAGCAGGTGTTCACAGCACAGGTGAGTTCTGAACAGAACACAGGAGCCTTCTTCCTTATAGGTTCTGAACAGCATCAGTAACCACGGATAGCAGCACTGCTGGCTGGGGTTCTAATGTTCTCCGTCACAAACCTCTCCTGCTATGTGGAAGGAGACCCTACTTCCAACTGTTTGATATGCTGATCACCTACACAGTCAACTAAGATGGCCCAATAACTGGGTACAAGAACCCAGTCCTCGGAATGATATCCTACCCTACTCCCGTACTCCAGTCACTGGAGATATGTACAGGCCCTGTAGGTAAATGCTCCAGGATATGGTAAAGAGCAAGGGGCTCAGACATCTGAGAAAACAAGAGTGAACTCCCAGGGGCCAGGCTGATGGAAGGCTGTATTTTGGGACCCTGACTTGGGCCTTGCTACCTGTTGGTGCCCTCTTTAGGTTTAAAGGGAGCACAGCAAACACACAGTGAGAGGGGAACCAATGCACAGGGGACACAGAAAAGGCCGGACAGCATGGGCTGCATAAATACTCTGCACTTGAAGCACCCAGCCCTCTATAAATCCTTTGAGGATGAGCACTGTACTAACTTCATACCACAAAAGGCACGAGAGCATTTAAAGAGACTGCTACGGGGTCTCAAAGCTAACAGGTCATCTTCACTCTTAGTTCCTAGGCTTGAAATCAGCCTCAGGAGAAAACCTGCCTTCAGTTCATCATTGCCATGACCCCCTAACAAGGACAAGTGTCTTGTGCAACAGTTTAGCCAACACACACAGCAACTGATTCTTCATTTTTCTGTTCCATGCTTGTCTGGAGAAACCATTAAACCTTAAATAGGAACAAGTGTTCTTCAATCTCTAAGGGTCAGGGTTAGGGTTAGACTTCAAGCTGGGGTTACTCTCACCCTACTCTGCATCTCTCTGAGGAACAACAGGAAGGTGGCACCGATTCCAGTTAACAGAGAGTCTGCCTGAGGCTGAACCACATGGGAACCGCCCAGATTCTCATGGACACAAGACAGTGAGGGCACAGGGTACAGATGCTGAAGTTATGTGCATGCTCCCACACAGGTGGATCATGTCACTGCCAGGCAACCTCCAGAGATCCCTTGTCTTGTCTCTCAGAACAGCCTTGTCACAGTGAGCAAGCCCCATGCTGAGGACAAGAGAAAGCAGCGGACAGAGAAAGAACAAATTGATGTAGACACTGATATTCGCCAGCGTGGAGAGAAGCCTGACAACAGAGCCAAATGTACAGAATGACCTTGTAGGTCTGAGTCACAGAGTGAGGCAGAACACAAGGCTCTGGTGATCTCCCTGTACACTTCCTCTGGTGGCCACATGGCCAAAGCCCAGAAACCGGTGAACTCAGGCTCTCTCTAGCACAGGGTATCCAGGCCTCGGGGAGCTGCCACTCCTTGGCCTACCTGCTGCCTGCACAGCCTTCACCATTCATTTACAGAGACAGTGCCTGAGAGCACTGTGGTCCCCAACCCCATGTCCTCCAGCATGGGCAGCTCACAGCACAGCAGCTTTGGGCTTCAGACAAAGATGGCTTTTTTCCTTCTGAAGAGTGACAGATGCAAACAGGCTCAGGACCTAACAACCTGGGACAGGTGGCAACAAAATCTATCTGGATGCCCACAGGGGACACAGGTGCAGGAGACTGATGGTGGAAGGAGAGCTCCAACAAGGCAGGCAGCAGGCCTTTCCCACCTCAAGCCTTTGCATTTTCTCTCTCAAACACTTCTAGAACAAACTCAACACTGCTGCTCAACTGTCAGCAAGGATGAGGGTCCTGCATCACAGTAGCTTCAGGCGCAGGGTCTGAGAACGCACAATGGACATGAGACAACCCATCCTTTCTTTACTAAGGGAAAGTCGCCTTAGACATCTCCAATGGCTGGACAGTTCTGAATATTCCTTACATTCTGTGATGGTTTGTACATGCATGGCCCAGGGAGGTGTAGCCTTGTTGGAGTGGGTGTGTCACTGTGAGCATGGGCTTTAATACCCTACTCCTAGCCGCCTGGAAGTCAATGTTCTGCTAGCAGCCTTCAGATGAAGACTCTCAGCTCCTTCTGCACCATGTCTGCCTGGATGATGCCATGTTCCTGCCTTGATAATAACAGACTGAACTCTGAACCTGTAAACCAGCCCCAATTAAATGCTGTCCTTATAAGAGTTGCCTTTGGTCATGGTGTCTGTTCCCAGCAGTAAAACCCTAACTAAGACACATTCCTTGAAGTAAAAGGATCAAGGAGATGCCCAGGCAGCTCAGTGGAAACCTTTCTCCTAACACGCAGGGCAAGCATATGGGTTAGGGCCTCACCTGTCCTACAGTTGTGGAACTCCAGTGCACTCTCCATTCGGAACGTCTTCCCACAGCTGCCACAGCGGTAGCGGTACTCACCGTCCACCTGCTCAGAGGGCACACTGTCAGCAAGGAAGACTGCAGGAGCTCAACACAGGGGCCCCCTCTGTGTGCTGTTCTAGTAACGTCTAGGGCTGGCTATACCAGCCCTTCTCTGTTCTAGTGGGGGTACTCTTGCTGACCCACTGCCAGAGAAAGAGAACCCCAAACGCAGGTGACTGCATCCAAAGCATCAGCCGCCATGTTCCCCCATGTTGTCCCTACTGTTTCTGTAAGCAGCGGCCTAAGCTGGGCTCAGAAAGCATGGGGCGTGGGGGCGGCTCCCTCTGGAAACTGAGAGCTCCCTTCTAGTACGGCTCTTCCTCTAGAAAACAGTTGTTCAGTCAGTTGCCTGGGCGCTCACTTACCTCATTCCGGCTGTGCTTGTAGGAAACATGTTGCTTTAGACTTTCCTTACGGCTGAACAATTTTGAACATTCCTCACATTTAAACAGCTTGTCACCTAAGGAATGAACCAACAGAAGGTGGATTCATTGCACTGGCCTTTCTCAGCAAGGTGCACCCATCTCTGAAACACGAGGCCTCTGTGTGGGCGGGGTGCCCCTGTGCTGGGGGGGGGACAGGCAGCCACAGGGCCACCCCTTGCAGCAGCTCTGCAGCAAGGACCAGCAATGGACACACACCTTCTTGGCCCTGCCCTGTAGGCTGGGCAGGCACTCACCGTGCGCGCACTCACCGTGCGAGCGCACGTGCCGGCTCAGGTTGCTGCTGTTCTGGAAGACCTTGCTGCAGGTGCCACACTGATGGATGCGTTTATGCTCACCCAGCTGTCGAACGAGCTTCCGCCGGACGCCATGTCTGCTGGACAGAACCAAGCCCCTCTTGAGGGCAATGGTGCTGCTTGGATGATGCAAGAACCTGCCCAAGAGAGGGACAGCTGGTCAGAGAGGTGGCAGCTGGGTCCTCAGAGTCAAAGTTTCCGATCACCGTCACCTCAGAAAGGTCATCAGCCACACTTCCCAGCTATGATTGGAATAAGGAAAGAAGGAAGGCAGAACTTGGAGTCACCCGGTCCTAGGTAGCATAGACTCTAAGCATTAGCCTCAGGGCTGTCTAACAGTTCACCTGCTTCAGCCCTGGCCACCACGAAGCCTGAGCTTCATTTGTTCTAAACAAGGTAGCCCTGTCTATGGCTTTTGTCCTGTCTTGGTATCAACTCTACTATGTTCTATGTTGACTCTGAACTTGACTCCTAAATGCTTCTTCATCCTGTCAAGTGTGCTTTTTCTGGTAAGTGCTTGAAATCCTCTGGGCAGTAAGACAGGAAAGAAATAATAAACACACCCACATTTTCACAGGTTCACCAGGTGAATTCTGCCAACTCCAAAGGGCATAGAAAACACCAGCAGCTGAGTCAACTTCAGGGCAAAGACTCACAAGGGAATTTTAACTGCGGTATAAACATTTCTTTCCCGTGCTCACAAAAAAGAAAGGAGAGCAAAATGTGAAACTTTTATCCAAGCATAAGCAACTGCTGAACCATAGCAGCCCTGCTCACATAGCTGGGGCAAAGCCCTCAGGATCCCCCAGGGTGAGCAGACAAAGCAAGTACATGCTCAGTACATGAGCCTTAGAGATTTGGAGACACACTAAGGCATAGGAGGATATGTACTGAGCAAAATGAGCTATTCGCAGAAAGCAAGTACTGTGCGCCCTGCTGACGTGGGGATATGGCTAGAGCTGCCTGCAGACAGAAAGCAGAATGGGATGGTTAGTTTTAGTTTGGGTCGATAAAAGCTTGAAAGATGGACAGCCAGTGTCTACACCCTGTCCTTAAAAAGAGTTGTGATGGCGAATTTTCTGTCATTTGTGTTTTAAGAAAAAAAAAATCTCACAGTGAAGAAACTAGGAAACTCCTAGAGTTGAGAACGTGCACTGCTGGCCAGAAGAGATAAGGCCCGGCTCTGCTGTGGGGATTAAAGGGGGAGGTTCTTTCCCTTCCGTACCAATTAGCCATTCCCTGGGCTCCGTCCCCGAGCACCAGCCATGTACAATCAGGACTTACTTTGGCACTGAGCTGGCTTCATTTGTGGGGGTGGCCAGCTTCCCCAAGACTAACTCCATTATCCGTTCATCTGGTGTAGCGCTCACAGGCTCATCGGGGGGGACCTCGGTTATGATCTCTGCCACGTGCTCTGTGTAAAAGGGTAAGACAAAAGGTCATCACGAGTGCAGGGGACAGACTGTAACAAAACCCAGGAGAAGCACCGCCCTGGGGGAGCGCATCCTGAGTGTGGATGCAGTGGGGATAAAAGCAGAACATTTTAGATTCTAAACATTTATCTATATTTAAAGAGGGTATAATGGTTCTAATCCAAATCAAAGTTACACTACATGCCTTGTACATCACATGACCTCAGTCTCTCCTGTCTCTGCCAGGACACCATCAGCCAGATCTTGTAGCTTATTAAATGAGCTCTGACAGAGATTGACGAGGATGACTAGTTATCTTGAGGATGTTCAAGGGTGAGTAAATATTCTGTTTAGGGCCACATCAGAAATGAGATAAAATGAAACATGAAGATTTATACAGAAAAAAAAATTCAACCACTGTTGTTTGGTTTTCTTGAAGTAGGATCTGATGTAGCTAGGGCTGGCCTTGAACTTACTATGTAATCAAGGACGACTATGATGTCTGATCCTTATATCTTTTTAATAGATATAATTCTAGTCTTGCATCATCATGTTCAGTTTCTGTGGTGCTGGGGATAGACCCTGGGCTCTGTGAATGATGGGCACTCAACAAACTGAGTCATATTCTAGATGTTTAACCACTGGATTGGTTTTTATTCTGCCACTTCAGTCTCTGTGAGCCCCTCTGAGTCCCGCTTAGTTGTTTCTGTGGGCTGTGTTGTTTGTAACCTTGACTCCTCTGACTCCTACAATTCTTCCTCCCCCCTCTTCTGTGAGGTTCCCTGAGCTCCAAAGGTGGGGAATCAATGGAGATCTCCAATTTGGGTTTTCTCTCCCCCTATGCTTGGAGGTGGGTCTCTGCATCTGCTCCCATCAGCTGCTGTGGAATCATCTCTGGAGCCAGTGGCTTCTACTGTTTTACCGACTATCACTAAATGCAAGTGACAGCCAGGAAGTAGTTCCTTCTGTCCCTTCCTGTCTATAGAGGCAGGGACGTCCCACAGGGAGCTCAAACCACTCCTGTTCACGTGCAGATACTTCCAAATGTTCAGAAAACAGGCACTGGCCAAGGAGAGGAGGAAATAGGAAAGGGGAGAATGTTCCATGGAAGCTGTTCTTCTATTTCGCTTTTAATTTCAAGCTTGCTTCTCATTTCCACAATGGTAAGGGTAAAGAGTCAGAGTCCAGTAACACAGGCAGAAGGGGCAGACATCTGAGCACTACACTGTCCTGAATGTGAGGTGGACCTAGCGTCCAAAAGACCAGGCAGCTGGGCAGGGGTTGCATGAGGACTACAGAAACAATGGTTTTCCTGGGACATGTACATGCTACAGAGTGAATCACTACTGAGGGTTCTGTATAGTCAAAGAGCAAACTCAGGTCAGTAAGGTGGCTCAAGTGGTGTGTTAACTACTTTTATGTCAACCTGACACCAGCTAGAGTTACCTGAAAGGAGGGGACCTCAATTGAGAAAATGCCTCTATAAGATCACAGAGTTGCAACAGAAACCCGAACTAAGCTGTAGGGTATTTTTTAAATTAGTGATTGATGTGGGGGGCCTGACCCAGTGGGGTGGTGCTGTCCCTTGGCTGGTGGTCCCAGGAGACCACAAGTGAATCTCAGATACTGGGCACTGAGTGGGTTACACTGTCAGAGTTTAATTCTGCTTTGCTCAGATTATGACCAATGCCCTGGTTCTTCCCTCTTGAAGTCTTTAATTTTGATCTTACGGGCTCCCACAGCTCACAGAGAGTTTTAAAAGAGATTTTAGGATTTTACAACAACTTTGGATTTGAATAAAGACTAAACTTTTAAGTGGTAAGATATCTACTGTGCAGGCCTGGCCCCAGAGTTCCATCCCTGGAGTCCTCATAGAACTGAATGAGAATTACGAAGTCGTCCGTCCTCTGGCTTTTGTATAAGCTGTGGTCTGCGGCCTGTTTGGGATGACTGCACATATACACAATGAACGAATGTGTGAATGAATGAAACATTTTATAAAGAACAGGGCCATGACCAGAAACATGGCCACCCATAAGTAGTAGGCAACAAATGATGGATTGAGGGCTGCTGGGTAAACAGAGCTGTGACAGACAGGCATGGCATGGCCAAGACTCACAACTGAGATAGTGAAACGCAGACACAAGCCAAGCACTGTGGTACAGGTGAGTCATCCCAGCTCTTCCAGAGGCTGCGTGGGTAGGATCAAGAGTTTAAAGTCAGCCTGGGTTACATGCTGAGCTTAAGGCCAACCATAAATAGAAAACAAAGGAAAAACAAACAAACAGAAAAACAAAACAAAAGAGATTGAGGGCTCCAGTCCTGATGAGAAAAATGGCTACCCAGGCATCCATTTAAAAAAAAAATAAAAAAATCTATGTTTTGAACACTCTAGTGTGAAGATTCTGCATGATTGTACTGGCTGGTTTTGTGTCAACTTGACACAGCTGGAGTCTTCACAGAGGAAGGAGCCACAGTTGAGGAAATGCCTCCATGAGATCCAGCTATAAGGCCTTTTCTCAACTAGTAATCAATGGGGAGGGCCCTGCCCATGATGGGTGGTATCATCCCTGGGCTGGTGGTCCTGGGTTCTATAAGAAAGCAGGGAAAAAGCAAGACACGTAAAAACAGCACTCCTCTTCATGGCCTCTGCATCAGCTCTTGCCTCCAGGTTCCAGCCTTGGTTGAATGCCTGTCTTGATTTCCTGCAGTGATGAGCTAAGATCTAGCAGTGTAAGCCAGATAAACCCTTTCCTCCCCAACTTGCTTTTTGATCATGGTGTTTTGTTGCAGCAATAGAAACCCTAACTAAGACAACAATCACACTCTAACAACTGACTGAGGAACTACAAAGGACATAAGCCCTTACCTCATGAGCCCTCCCTGCCAAGATGGTCACCCAGAAAACTAAGAGGTGACAAGGACCATACCACCAGCGCTAGCACATGCCCGGTCAGCGTCTCACCTGCAGGCTCCTTGTCTTTGATAATGACCAGAGGCTGCTCAGCCTTGGATGCTTTGGGTTTCCTCCCCCTTCGAGGCTTTTTCTTTGGCTCTTTGGTGACCGTGGTGCTCTGGATACTCTTGCCCTCAACTGCTGTGGGAGGCTCCATCCTGGGTGCACCAGGCTCCTTCTCAGAAGCTGCCTCCTGCTGCTGGCCACCTGCAGGGAGGCCTTTGGATTGCTCCAGGTGGCCCAAGAGATGCTCTGCAAGAGGAGACAGCTGATGGTGACACAGCAGGAAGTCAACTCCTGCCAGTTCAACACCGGCCTCCCTCCCTCGGCTCTCTCTGTTATGCTTGCTGAGAGTGCCCTCTGCATAGGTAAATTTTATCTTCACCATTTCTAAAGAGAAATGGCTCTACTGCACACATACAGCTTCAAATTGAGTTTCTCCCATCTGACGTGTTCAGGACCAGATGGCTCCAGATCATGGTTGACTCTGAGTTTAGAAATTTATAGTGCTTCACAATGGGCACTTTCAAATGGAGGTTGATCAGCTTAAATTATTTTTATTTATGTATTAAAGACTGCCATGGAGCATAGACCGGTTTCAACTTCTGATCCTTCTGTCCCTACCTTCAATGGCTAAGATTACATAAATGCCACTGTGCCCTGTTTTATGCAGTTCTAAGGCTCAAACCCAGGGCTCCCTGCATCCTAAGCAAGCACTGTGCCACTTACGTCCATCCCCCACCCTGAAGCTATCCTTAGAAGTAAACGAGATGCAGGCAGGGTATGATGCTATGTGAAGCAGCCTGTAAATCTGGAAGTGCACACACTGATCTGCAGAGGCCATGCTCAGGCTGGTGCAGCTCCAGTGAAACCATGGGCGACTGACTTACTTCCTTGATTGTATTTGGTTTTGGTTTTGTTTTAATAGAGTGTGACACACTAAGACGGAGCACCTACAGAGGGTATTACCTGAAGCACAGCAAACATTTCTTCCTCCCTCTTCCTTCCTATTTTTCCCCTCCCTTTCTTCTTTCCTCCCTCCCTTTTTTTCTTTCTTCCTCCCTCCCTCCTCCTCTCTTTCTTTGACATGGTTTCTCTGTATACCCCTGGCTGACCTGGAACTTGTTCTGTAGACCAGGCTAGTGCCAAACTCAGCGATCAGCCTGCCTATCTCCCAAGTGCTGGGATTAAAGGTGTGCTCCACCACTGCCTGGCTACACATCTCTTTACTAACCCTACAAGAAAGCAAAATGTCTTTGCTTATTTACCCCTGACAGAAAGTCTTCCAGACCACCCAAGAAAAAGCAGTGGAGACAGCATTGGACCACTGTAGTGGGCAAACGTGCTGGGTCACAGAGTACCAGACGACAGGAAGAAGGGAAGACATGACAGAAGCAGCACTCCACCTGGAGCTGGCTCCTTCCTCTGCAAATGTGAGTTGACTCAGCACCAGCACCAAGCGTGGCCGTTATCCCTGAATGGTCCAGCATCAGAGACCCTGTGCTAGGTGGTGGCCCCGAGGAACAGAGCTGTGAGGGAAAGCTAACTTGCTCTGACACCTAACCAGGTTAGAAAAACAGAACACACACCCTGAATAGTTAAAGGACAGCAAACAAGACTCTGCCAATCACACAGAGGGAACTTAAAACCAAAGTGAAGGACACAGCAAGAGTGAAATCAGAGGCCATAGGCGCTCACAGGTTATCAGGCTATAGGACTGAGAGTCATCGCAAGACCTGGGGACTAAGGCATCAAGACCTGGGGACTAAGACCATCAGACTTGGTCTACTCTGGACCCAGGCCCAGAGCAATGGAGATTCAAGTTTACATGGACTCTGTAGGAGACAGAGATTCATTCTACACTATAGCTCTGGGTCTGTCTTGAAGGCATTGCTTTTCATCATCATCAAAGAACAGAGAACAGAGGAGAGCAAGACTTTTGACTCAGACACAGAGCCATCCACAGTAGACAGAAGCTGCGATTCTCTGGGTCCAAGGTCCAAAATAAACAGAGAAAATAAATGGTACAGCAAGAGCTAGGATCAGTGCTGTGGGCTTTGTGTTTGCCTGGCTCCCATGAAGTACTGCCTGGTGCCCAGAACTGTATAAACAAGTGTGGTGTCATATGCCTAAAATCCCAGCAATCAGAAGGTTAAAGCAGAAGGACCGAGAGAGACCCTGTCTCAGAAATCAGTAAATAAATGTATGAGAGGTGGGCCTGCAGGGATGGCAAAGTGGTTAAGAACACTGGCTGCTCTTCCAGAGGACCAGGGCCCAATTCCCAGTGCCCGCATGACAGCTCACATCTGTGTGCACTTCCAGTTTCAGGAGAGCTGACACCCTTACACATACATACATGCAGTCAAAAACGCCAATGCATACAAAATTTTTAAAAATCATTAAAACATGCATGAGAAGCACAACAACTCTGGCGCGGTACTCACACAGGCCACTGAGCCTGTCACCATGCTTATCAAATTCCCTGTGCCTTTGTGACTTGTGTTTGACTTGTAGCCGCTCTGGTGGACATGTACAAATCTACCATGAGAGGAGACGGTGCAACTTCCTCCCTACAGCCGTCAGTCTATGAATTTCTGGACCATGTTATGTCATGCATGAGAACTGAGAAGCAATGTTGAATAAAATGTGGAAGGGAGCTAGCATGGCTCTTAGGGACAATTTCAGTGCTTATATTAAAAAAATTAAAACTGACAGGGTGAAGCATTCAACTTAAAACAGAGAAAACAAAACCAAAAAAAAAAAAAAAAAAGAAAAAAAGATAAATCAGAAGTTAAATTTTTAAAAGTGAAAATACAGTAAGAAATAGGGTTAAAAAAAAAAGTCCATAAAAAAAGGTGCAAATGACTGTGTGATTGGTTCATAACAAAAAAAGAAAAAGAAAAAGAAAAATCAGTCTCCTGCCTCACGCTGCCCATTCAATCATCTGTATTTTCAAGTCACCCTCCACCCTACAGAGAATAGTTTCAGGGACCGAGGCTATCAAAACCCAGACACCCTAGTCCCTTACATAAAATGGCACAGCGTTTGCGAGAACCAACACACACGTCATACACATTAACATTCAAAACAGTAAAAATGCTATGCAAATGGCTACTGGGCTACCTTCAGGGACTAATGACGAGAGAGAACCCTATAGATACTCAGTAGAGCAGCTTTGGGGTGTGCGGCTGTTGAATGCTGACACGAGGATGCCACAGATAGAGGCTGACTATTTTAGGCTGTGTCTACTGAGGACTTAAAACATGGGGACTCTACCTTCCTACACATGCTGTTTCCTTAGACCTCGGGCTCCTCCCAGTCACACCAACACACTCTGATCACACTTTCTGTGTAAGCCATGTTTACAAGACCAAGGCCATAAAGATCAATTCACAGCTGTGCCATAAAGCTGTAGCACTCGGCATTCTTTTCCCTAGAGCTAATTCCAGCCTTATCCTTCATCGGTCAGCCAATCATTGTCCTGTCCGCTGCTAATTTGTACACCCCCTGCCTCTCTCCTCTCTTACAGTCAAACACAATTACCTCCTGTATTTCTCCCTTTTCTTTTCTCTCATTTATTTATTTATTCACTTTACATTTGGATCAGACTCCTCTCTTCTCCCAGTCCCTCCCCCACTCTCCCTTTCTCCTTTTTCTATAGCATCTGCTCTTCCCAGAGCCCTGCTCTATCTAAACTGGGCTGGCGACCTGCATATCCTTTCCCCATTCCCTGCAAAGGGCTCTCTTCCTTTCCGTATGTGTAGAGGACATGCCTATTGCTTTGGGCAAGGTAGCACTGTAAAACTCAACAAGGTGCAAGGATCTGAAAGCCACACATGTGGGTACCGGAATCTAGTGTCAGTGTGGATTAGTGTCTTCATCAAGTGGTCTGATGGTGGCAACCTGTGCACTCCAGGGTTCTCCTCGGTAGATCTTTTTTTTTTTTTTTTTTTTTTTCCTTGGAAGTTTCTGGATTAGCTGAGTATCTTCACTAGGTTGCTGACTGTGAAGAATCTAATGGCTAAGTTGCCTTCCTGTCCTATCTATCAGTACTTCTGTTTCTAATGGCTTGCACTCTTAACCTATGTAAATCCTATGATTAAGTCCCATGATAGCACGGTGGGCATTTGTCATTCATGCCACTGCTGGCTGCTGGGCCCTTCTAGGTCATAAACCTGCATCTTTTCTTCAGGTTTTCCTTGCTGACTATTTATTCATCCGGTTTGTTTCTGAGATGGGATGTCATGTAACTCAGGGTGCTCTCCAACTTACTATGCAGTGGAGGGTAACTTTAAAGTCCTGATGAGCCTCCTGCCTCATCTGCTACCATGTCTGGTTTGGGGGATGCTGGGTTTTTACCTCAGGGCTTGTGATGCTAGGCAATCATTCCATCAACTGAGCTACATCCCCAGTCCATCCCACCAACCATCCCACCAACCATCCCACCAACCATCCCACCAACCATCCCACCAACCATCCCACCAACCATCCCACTGACTGGTTCTTGTTGCCTGTCCCTTTTCCCCACAGAACACTCCTGGCCCCCTGCAGTCTCCGACCATCCTCCAGTCTCTGTATCTCGTTTGTGTTCTCCACATGCTCCTCCTTATGGGGAACTCTCCCGGTGTTGTGGACACTTTCCCATCAATCTCGTCTACTAGCACAGCTCATTCTCACTCATCTAGCAGCCTCTGATTTCTTCAACAGTGGCCTGCTCTTATCTGAAGGATGCAATGCTATCCATCTCTCACCTCAGTGAGAACTTCAGCTTGGGAGGTTTTTGGGGGGAGAGTTTTCAGATTCTTCAGACAAGCTGCTTGGTTTCTTGTTCATGTTCAGCTTTCTCCCAGCACCTAGAGTTCTATTCTGCCAAGATGATCAGAGGTAAGCAGTCCCACTTATGGGTCTTTCATCTCCCGTGTTGGTTTCTACAGAGAAATTCTCCTTGGCTGGGGCCTGAGCTGGCTCTACCACTCTAAGAGGAAGAAGTGAAGATGTCTGACTGTGTGACTCCCTGTCCTTAGTACCTTAGGGTTCCCAGTCTCAAGTCTCTTCCAAGGGTGCTGATGCAAGCAGAGATGCATCTGGGTGGGGCCATGGCAGGGCTGGGACAGAGCAGGAGGCCAGGGTTCTAAGCTGACAGTGTGTGCTTCCCTGCGCTCTCCTCCCAGACTCCTGACACCCCCGAGCTCACAGGGATAGACATGTCTCTCGGCTTTGGCTTCTCTGCTCGCTTGGTGCTGCTGCAAGCGCACCCTGACACCTCTTCAATCTGGCTCATGCTCTCCACGTCTCCTTTCTTTGTCCTTGCATTTACGTGGAGTAGAATTCCAGGAGGGCACCAAGGCCAGTACATTCACTATTGCCTCATGTTTAATCAGACATCCCTAAGTGACTCCAGGGACTGGAGTAGGGTTCCCCAGGGGGACACGGGAAATGACACCATCAGGTGAATGGTCAAGAACAGCCCGTGCTTCCTATGTTGTGCAGCAGTCTCAGTTGGTCTCCTGGTGCTCTGCACGGTGGTCTGACTTTAAGAGACACACACTGACCCTCACCTTCTCAGTCATGTATGTTCATGAATAACTGTATGACCACAGAGAAGGCAGACGCCATAGGTTGGAGCCTAAACAGCAAAGCAACACCTTTGCACTTGAGGTAAGTCTCAGACAAGGTTCTGCGGAAGGCAGTTTCAGGCACAGTGGGTCATGGCTTCGCATTCTCCTACTTGACAAAGTATGACCCAGTGAAGCTTGTTCTCCACAGACTTGTGTACTATAGCCTTGCCACTTGGCTCTGGGATGTCTTCAAAGCCAGTCTGAAGGTAACAAAAGGTCTCTCTGCCCTGCAGCCCAGTTTCTTCTTCTGATTACCTGGTTCCTCAAGGATCAAGTTATTCACCAGACACCCAGGCAACAGTTGCAGGAGAAAGAAGAGCCCCATTACCCCCTGGCAGCAGAGGTTGGGCAGCAACGCCTGCCCTGAATGTGGCTAAAGCATGTGCAACCATACGGCCTGGGCGTGTCGGCTACTCACTCCAGCCTCAGTCTGCTTATCCAGAAAATGGCCATCATGCCTTATAGACTGTTGTGAGACTCACTGAGTCAGTGCAAGAACATGGTAAGAGGTCTCAGCTGAGCTGGCATCTAGGAACACTGGCCTAGTTCTACTACCAAAGTGAATGAAAACTAGTCACCAAGGAAAATCACCCAACAGATCAAATAGGCTTCTTGATCAGGGCTGAGCGACCATATCTTGTGTGATGTCCCTGTACCCCGTGATTTCTACAGATGGGCCTTGCCCTCATCTAGGGAATATGTTCTTTCACAGGGTCAGCACTCTTAAGAAACCTAGAAAAACAGCAGATGGAGCTGGAGGGAAGCCTCAGTGGCTAAGAGTTCTTACTGAGCTTCCAAAAACCAAGGTTTATGGGTCTACATGATAGCTTACAACCCTCTGTAACTCCAGTTCCAGGGAATCTAATGCCCTCTTCTGGTCTCTGTGGGCACTGTACACATATGGTGCATAGACATGCATGCATGCAAAACACTCACATACATAAAACATTAAGTGAAAGGAGGAGGGGGAGGAGGAGGAGGAAGGGAAAGAAGATGAGAAGGAGAAGAGAAGGGGAGGAGGAGGGGGAAGAGAATGGGGAGGAGGAAGAAGCAGTGGAGGAGGAGAGGGAAAAGAGGGGAAGGAGGAAGAAGAGGAAGAGGAGGGGGAGAAAGAGGAAGAAGAGGAGGAGAAGGAGGAAGAGGAGGAAGAAACTGGCAGCTGTTCATTGTTCCCATCTGTAAAACACAGGTGATTTCCCCAGTCAAAAGAACAAAAATGTCAAGAACAAGATTAGGAGGATGGTCCAGGAACACAAGAATAGACAGCCACAATCATTAGATGAACTAGCCCTGCCTAGTGTGACCAAGCTTTCTCCCAAGAATGTTCACATTAGCATTTCTGTTGCTAAAAATCTGTCTAGAAAGAACCTTCTCATAGATCCCAGAGTATTCCAATCACTGACCTGGTCAGCAGGATGGTAGGGAGGGGCACACCATGGACCTGCATTGACTCAGTGAGTCTCACAACAGCCTATACAGCCATGGTGGCCATTTTCTGGATAAGCAGACTGAGGCTGGAGTGAGTAGCCAACACTCCCAGGCAAATGTTGCACAGAAGAGGTCTGAGGGGCAGCTCACTGTGGGCCTCGGGGCAGACAAAGACTAGGACATCCTGATCACCATGGGCATGTGCTGATATGGATGAAAAAGCTCAGCACAACAGTGTGCACTTCTTGGAAAAACACCATTTGCCACTTTTATCTTACCGTTCAGGAGCTGAAGCTCCAGGAAGGTGTTGGAGCACACCTTACACACCCACTGGCCACGCTCAGGCTCCACAGTGACACTGGGCTCAGGGGTGCCTGCAGCTGCAAGACACAGTCAGAAAGGTTAGCCACGAGTGCAGAGAATGGCCTGGCCCCTAGGTGATCTGAGAGGGATGGAGATGCACTCAGGATCCTGAGCACTGCACTGTAGGAACTACCCTCAGTTTCACACACAGTGACCAAGCTCATCCCCATTCCACAGAGGAGGAGGCTGAGCAGCTATGGTATCCCTGCTACTACCGCAGGGTGAGCCTTGTCACCAGACGCAGAAATGTGGCCTCTCCTGTGGGACCAGAGCCCTTCATATTCCATAAGAGAAAGGCCTCCAGGACCTATGCTTGAGCTGGGCCTGGCTGTGCAGGTTTGTGATACCAACTGCTTAGTAGGCTGGACAAGAAGAATGGGAATCTAAGGCCCACTATGGTCACAGAACAAGTCTGAGGACAGCATGGAACTCAGTGAAGCCCTGTCTCAAGTTTTTTAAGAAGTGGGGTATGCCCCTACTCCCTAGGATATCTCAATGCCCATGTACAACTTGAAGAAGTTACAGAGAGTTGTCGCCCCAATTCCCTGGACTTTTGGGGGGCTGAAAGCGGTTATTCAAAAGTTGTTTTTATGAGGAATTTGAAATTGGTTGTAATTTAACAGGGAGGAATTAGCTAGATTGAGTTGTACAGTCATAATCTCATTTGGTAACTAAGCTAAAATCATATCTTTGCTTTGGTATAGAAATTATTTGTAAAAAAAAGTTTAAAAGTACAAGGTTTAGAGCCAGTCCTTCTATTGATGTCATTACAAACTTTTGAGTTGATTACACCTTGGAGTTAAGGCCAAATAACAAATTCATGGCTCTGACTTTGTGAGAGTACTTTCAAGATAATATTTAGGATATGGATACAACAGTACAGTTTGTCTTATATAGATAGATGGTTTTCAAAAACATCAGAAATCCACAAAATTTGAGACTTAAAGTTATTTATCTTTTGTTGAGACATATCTGCTCCTAAGTTCCCCTTTGGTGGATTTAATGAAGAATTTGAACATCTCTACCTCCAGGTGAGGCAATACTTTGTGGCTAGGCAGCCACTGGACAAAACTGCCTGTTTCATCTGCAGACTAATACTGTCCAGAAAAGGATAAATTATGCAGAATGGTTGACTGATAAACTCTGCCAAGATAGGGTGATCAACCCTTCAAATTCTGCATTTCAATAGTCTGTCAGTTGATTTTGGGCCAGAAGACTGAAGACTTGCACTCACATGTTGCTAACAGAGGACTGTGCTAGTGGAGATTTGTCTCTACAACCTCTTAGTTCTGGAAGCCATGTTAGGCTTCCTATGTATATAGATAATTTGGTCATTCTCAGATTTCTGACGTGGTTGAAGACTGGTAGTCTGGTAGACAACCCACGCTGTTCGGCATTGAGAAGGATAATACATTTGAAAGGGTGGTTTTTCAGATGGCACACGATCTCAAACCAGGATATAAGTCAGGTGTAAAATTATAGTCTTTCAGGATAGATGACAAGGTGCTTGAGTTAATGGACAAAATTGATGGACTGGGTTTTGAGTGTATCATATGTTTTATAAATTGTAGAATGGTAGTAATTGTACTCAATTTCTATATAAGTGAAAAGGCTAATTTTTAACTGGACAAAAAGGGGGAAATGTTGTGGTTTGCCCTGAAGTTACTGTATTTTGATGCTAATTCCACTGCCCCAAGGACAGCTGCCTAGTCACATGCTCAGGTGACTTCACCAGAACCTTCTCCGCATTGAATTTGTAAAGTACAGGTGAGGGGCAGGATAGAAGGAGGCCTGTCAGTGGAGGAGAAGGAAGGATGGGTGGGAGAGAAGTTTGAAGGAGGAGGAGGAGACTGGTACGGGAGGATCAGAGAGAGGAGGGAGAGGGAGAGAAGCCATGGCAGGTGATGTTAAGATTCCGCTCTGTGTATTTACAGGTTGTTATTAATGTTCCTAAGGGATGGATGGTACTGGGCTTTGTATGTTTAGGTGGGCAATTATATCTTATCAAGTGGGGAAAAAAAGAAGTGGGGTATGAAGTAGAATGCTCTCCCTTTATTCTACCTGCAGCAACACATACATACTCACACACACACACACACAAAGATTCTTCATATTTAAATTTTCAGTGGCTCATATAACAGGGTATGGTGAGACCAAACACAGCCATCTCACAGTACTCCTGAGCCTAGAATGGCTGGGATCCTGGCCCAACATATCCCACAGAGATTTTTGTGTTAAGTGTTGTGCCTTGTAACTGTTGTCTGGCCATGAGGCCTTGTGCCTGAGCAGGAGTGAGCTTTAACTGTTCAATTTTTTAAAATCCCCAGTTGGGGTGGTGTTGGCACCTAGGCAGTACCTCTAGCCCTCCAATGATTTCACATACAAACCTGAGGAAGAGGGACAAGGACAGGGCTCAAGGTCCACAAACTGACCCTGGCTATGCACATGGGGACTGCCGGTTCCTTTCCTCAAAGTTTTAACTGACTAGAAACATAGGACAGCCCAGAGCCTTCTGCGTTAGGAACCTACACCAGTGAGATCTTTGCAGAATGTGGAGGACTGCCTAAGGCCTTTGTATCACATGATGCTTGGCATAGAAAAAAAACATTTTCAAGAGAGGTTGCTGAATCGGGGGTCAGAAGCAGAGCCACTGTCCCACATTACTGATGAAACTCTTCATGACAACAATGAGCAGGCCCCGCCCTGGGAGACGCCTAGGACCAAGGTACAACAGGGTAAGTTCTGCAGCCTCGGGGTTGAGGTTTGGTCTGCTGCTATGTTCTATAACGCTAAATTCTGTACCAGAAGTGTAGGCCTATGAGTGAATTCTCACATTTACCAGCTGTTGTTGTACAAATCTTGTTCCTTAACTTACAACTATTGGTTAAAAAAAAAAAAACGACAGTCACTAATTACTGGAGGGATTAAAGGTGGATTCTTGAGTTACCTGGCTGAGCAGGGCAAAAGGAGGAGGAGGAAGCAGAGAATGAGGAGGAGAGAAGGTGCCACAAGAGGAGAGGTAACATGAGCACCAGGCCAGGAGAAACAGCAAGTATTTGGGGTACACCGCTGGGGAGGTAGCCAGACCAGCAGTTAGGAAAATAGCTTAGGGCTGTCCCCCAGTTTGGGACAGTGAAAGGCACCCTGGTTCCCAGTTGAGGAGGTCTGAAACTCCGGTGACCCTAAAAGGGACCGTAGGCATTTTGCCTAACTCCCAGGAAACCAGGCCTGTCACCAGCCGCAGCCCTCCATGGATTTGTGACCATCAGTCATCTAAGGGCAATGCCCCAAGCCCCTCCACAAGTAGAGGACATGACCACAGGTCATGTAGGCTCAAGACAGATGTCCCTTATAATGAGGTACCTAAAGGCCTTGAAGCTTAGCCAATGAACTTTCCTTCCCAGACACTCCTTCCTACAAAAGGTATTTAATCTCAGGCCCACCCTGGGAAGTAGGGTATGGTTTTACTCATCCACTTTCTGTCATAAACACCTTAAAACCATGACTGTCTCTTTTCACTGGGATCTGCTGTGGGGAGCCACAGAGGCCTTCGCCTACAGAGCTATGGTCTGGTCTCCTGTAGAAGGCCTCCCTGTGCTCCCAGCCTCCACCACCAGGCCTGCCGCCCTCCACCATCAAGCTAAGGACTATCCCCATGATCCAGTCCACAGGCCCCTACTCCATTCTCAGCTCTTCCGCAGCATTCTAGTGGCACCTGGATGCCCAAGAACCTGAGAACCCAATGGCCCAGGCCTCCTCGTAGGCCTGGGGACCCCCAAGCCAGTTCCAGCTGTGTCTTGCTCCCAGACTGCACTTCCCCACCCTCCAGAGTGGTGTTTCCGGACTGCCCTACAGCCTGACACCAGCCTGGTGGTGGTGTGGGGTAAAGTGGTCACCTTTCTGCATCCTGTTTCCCAGAGTGGATGAGTCCTGAGGTGGAACAGACGCAGGACCCCTCTAACCATAAACCCTATAACTGGTGCCAATTATAAACCTACACTCCAGTAATTGTCAAAGCCAAATAAAATAACCATAGTCTGAGTCTCATTTATTTGTAAGCTAGTCAGAAATAAACATAAACTGATTCTACTACACTACTGTGACCTACTTCTCCAGAAAGATCCTGAACCTGATGACTCACTCAGATTATTCTTCCACACAAAAGTACATTCCTATGTGCATATGCATCAAGGCATACAAAAACACATGTCTGCATATGTTTACAGTGCACAATCATATATCTGTACATACATAAAAGTTATGCACATATGTGTACATCTGAGCACACACAAGCACATACCTTTAAGTATAATACACCAACATAGGTACACACCTGTGCATCTGTATATGTATGTACATGCCTCCATGATGGTACATACACTAACACGTGTATTCTTATGGATCCATACACGCTAATATATATACACATGTGCATTTGTACACACATGCATACTCCTGCATGCCTGTACATACATACATTAACATATGTACACTCTATAACACAGGTACAAATCTATACATCTATATGCATACAAAATGTTCACACTGTGTATTTGCATCCATCCTGACACATGCACACATCTATACATCTGCACACATATCTGTACATACACGAAGGTACCTACACATGTTAATATCATGTATTCTGCAGGTTAAAACAACCACATGCACACACCAAAATATTCGTCCAGACATACCACACTTTTGCATGGGCACGCACACACATACATACACACTTATGAACCAGAGTTGAAGAGGGGCGCAGTAGCAGCACTGGCACATTAACAGCACAGCAGCCAGATCTGCTGCCGCAGTCCATGTCTCCTCACCTTCTGCACTGTGATGTAGCCTGTCCCCCACCTGACCTACAGTCACTTGGCCAGCCCCTGGCTCCCTCACCTGCTACACCAGTGGCTCTCAACCCATGGTCACAACCCTCTTTGAGGGGTCCACCGACCCTTTCACAGGGTCACCTAAGACCATGAGAAAACAGAGATACTTATATTATGATTGATATTACAAACAGTAACAAAATTACAGATATGAAGTAGCAACAAAATAATTTTGGGTGGGGGTCACCACAACATCAGAACCCGTATTAAGGGTCACGGCATTAGGAAGGTTAAGAACCACTGTTCTACACTGTCACTCAGCCTGACCTTGGCCTCATCTTTTACACCATGATTTGACTTGTCCCTGGGCCTCTGTACTCACAGAAATAAACTTCTTCCTCACAGTATCAAGGGATGGGCTACTGTAGGAACCCGGAGACCAGAGCAAGCGCTAGCCTGCATTATACCCAAGTGCCTCAAATCACCTAAAGGCAGGGGCACCATCTCTCACCAGCAAGGGTCCCAAGATTTGGTGAGCACTGTCTGTCACTCCATATGCCCAGGCATGGTGACAAGCACTGCACTGGTTCCACCCCATCTCCCCTGTCCCAGCTGTTGACCCAGCAACTTCATTGGCATCCCTGGCAAGAGGTCCGGCCCTAGAAAGGAAACAGGATTTACCCTGAACACTGGAGCAGGCCTGCTTTAGCATGGGCTTGTCCATCTTCTTGGCATAAAAGGCAGCATACCACACACGCAGTTCAGTGCCTGCAGGAATGTCCTTTGAGGTGGTGAAGTACACGTCACTGCCATGCTGGTAGGCTGTCAGGTTCTGGTGCCCAGGCTCTAGTGCTGGTCGCACTAGCATCATCCAGTTGCAGTCATCCTCGTTGGAAGTGTCAAAGCACACAGGATGCCCATCCTTCTGAAATACCTGAGGGGAGGGCCACAGGCTGGTTACCCACCAGTCTATCAGTGTGGTGTGGGACCATGGGGGAGACCACACTGCTTCTGGTAAGACCTGTTGACAAGCGGATTACCATGGCCAGGGGATCAGAGAAAAACTGTGTCTTAGATGGGTCAGGCTGGTCACAAGAGAAAGGGATGTTGCTGAAGACACGCAACAGGCCCTCAGCGTTGGCACTGATGAGGACTATCTGTGAGCTATGAGGGGGTGGGGGGGAGGAAGACACCTGAGCTCTCCTCCTGTGCAGGCGTCAAGGGGAATGTGAGCTCTCCTTCTGTCCAGGAATCTGAAGACCTTTGACTCCTCTCTAGACATCATGGAGATCCTGAGCCCTCCTATCCAACATAACAAAAAGAGCTCTCCTCTCAGCTCTATTAGAAATAGGACACCTGTGTTCTCCCCTTGGCTCAGGTGGGTACCCAGATACTGAAAGTCTCCTGGTTAGGCCCCAAGCATGCCATCAACAGAGTCCTTCAGTCTAGGTGAGCTGCCCCAGTCTGCGGAGCAACACTAAAGCTCCAGGGTGAGGGCAGGGCAGGGAGAGCTCTTAGGATCTTTAGGTTTGAGTTAGCAGAGGCATAGGGTATGTCCTTTATCTGTGGAACGATGACTACGTCCTCACGAACCCTGCCCCACTGCCAGGCCTTCCCTGAAAAGATCCTTATCGTGAGAGGCTTTCAGAAGTGTAGTAACAAACTGGGAGGCCACCAGGTGCCCAGTGACCCCTAGTGAGTGTGGAAAGCACATTTCCACCCTCCTCTCAGGGACACAGGGCTTCCCTTGAGACACACAGGTGCTCAGAGCTGAGAACAAGTTAACACCTGAAAATAACTTTTGGAACTGAGGAGGTGGAAGGAGGTCAAACAGGCATAAAGGGCCTTGTCTAGCCATGTGCGGGCACTAGTGTTTGCCCATAACCTGGCAAAGCTATTACCTGCGGAGAGCAGACACTAAGCCACCTGTCCTTCTGGCCTCAGATTTAGGCCTTTCACATTATTCCTTACCACAGACTTCCTTTATGCTTCCTTACACTCTCCTCCTGAAAATGTCCATCATCGGGCATCTGTCTTTCCTTGCTGGCTGAAATCTATCCCATAAATTCAAATATCCAAAGACTGCCAAACTCTTGAGACTGTAACACCTAAGAATGGTGGCTGCATCTTCCAGGTCTCAAATTGGAAGCACACCGTCCTCAGGACTACTGAGGAACAACAGCCTCATTCGTTTATGTCCCAACTATTCCCAAAGGCTTGCCACATGAGAAAGCCTCCTCAGCCTCAGAAGGCTTCCTGGGGTTCACTTTAGATTCTCAGCCATTCATGTAACTGACATCCACTTTGGTTTTCTTGGTGTCATATCTAAGTTGGAAATACCCGTTCTCCCTCAGCCAGATGTGCTCTGTGCAGCCGCCAAGCCCCATGCTGTCACTGTCTCTGAGAGCTTCGTGCAACTCACACATATGAGTGAGATTGCCACACCGGTGCAGGAAGCTACAGAGACCATCGCTGTGCTGCAGCCACAGCACCTGCTGGGGGAGGAGAGGAGTTACATCAGCATGGGGTCATTCCTGACTGTTCTTCAACGTCCTCCCTAAAGACCTACAAGTTAGTAGGCACTGCCTTAACCCTCACCTCTGTAATGTAAAGCACACTAAGTGAAGGAAAGAGTAATCCAGCACTTACAAATCCACGCTACTCAGCAGCCCTCACCCCACTCCCACCAGAAGTCATGCAGCCCCAGATTCTAAAGGGGCCCTGAAGCCCCTGCCCCTGCGGCTTTTACCTTCAGAGGAAATGCAGATTCCTTCTCCCACTTGGCGACCCTTCTGGACTCAAATGGACCAAATTGTGTGCGCTTGACTAGCTGGGTCACCGCAAACACACCTTCAGCCCCATCATCCAGGCGCCTGATCTCCAGGTTAGAGGGGAGGGAGGACCTGGAAGTAGAAGGAGACTCAAACAGGCCCTGCCACTGACAGCAATGCAATGCCTAGAAGCCCCTCACAGACCATCACGCTTCCAAGATGTGCTTTGTCAGGGAACAGAATTTAAGCTCTCCTATACAGGGGAACAGGACTGACCTACACTTGTGAGAGAGCCTACATACTAAGGGATACATTTAAAGCCCCACACAACAATGCTGACCCCACATTCCTAGTGTGGGTGCTGAGGTAGAAGAACTGAATCTGACAAAGTTATGACCTTCAAGGTTGTATGTAGACAATGTGGAAGAAGGGAGAAAAAGAGGGCACAGAGGGCAGTGAGGTGTTTTGTACATACTGAAGACCAAAGGGGCTCTGGTCTGGGTAAGCTGGATATTACCCACTGACGCTTTATTAACCAGACTAGAAGGTCAAAGAAAATGCTGGAAAAGGAGTTCATGGAACTGGGACCTCAGAATGGGTGAGGCTTGGGCCAGTGGGAGACAAATCCAGAAACAAAGGCAGACCATTGTCCTTGGAGACGGGCAGAGGCTGGGCTAAGAAGGAAGAGTGGATGAGCAAGGCTGTGCGCCCAGTGTCTTCAGCTAGATCTCGATAGATCTCGATAGATTTCGATAGGCAGTTGGCACCTCGGCCCCCCAGAAGAGCTCATCAGTTCTCTACTTTGGGCAATGATATTTCAAAACATAAGTCACGAGTAAAGGTAAATGGGGTAGGCGCCAGTTGGGAGATTTCTCAATAATAATAATTAGACACCGAGCTTATCAGTTTATATCAGTCTGAACCGGGCACCATCACAGAGATAACTTAGGCTCTCCATGTCTCAGGCTACTGAGGTCCAGGAACGGAACATTGCTCTAAGTCTAAGTGGCTACTGCATGGCAGTCCATGGGTCCTTAAACTAGCTTTCTGAAGACACAGGCTTCACAGGAAAACATGGGCCTGGAGAGCAAGGCCTGGCTGCTGAGCTGACTCAGCACACCTGCAAGATTTTGTTTTTCCTGGTAGTTACAGCAGCTTGACTTGTTCCATGGACTACCTGTCCAGAACCTTTACCCTAACCAATTTCATCTACAGTGCATACCTGTTCACAGAGACCTAGATTCAGAGCGCAGATGATACATTTTTTTTTTTAAAAGACAAGGTTTCTCTGTGTAGCCTTGGCTATCCTACAACCTGCTCTGTAGACTACATTGGGCTCAAACTCACAGAGATCCACCTGCTTCTGGCTCCTAAGTATTGAGATTAAAGATGTGTACCACTGCCATCTGGTGAGTTTGGCCACTTTTGCTCAATACATAGTGATGAAATCCAGGCTGGCACAGTCCAGATCAGGAGGTCCCTGACTACATCAAAGAAACACACCCTCATGCTTTGAAACTCTTAGGTCTCCCCCAGTGGGAAAGTGTCCAGCTCCCTGAGGGGTGTATCACCCCCACACACATAGCCTCTCATTTTGGCTCTCAAGTCTCCTTCTATCTTCAAATACATGGGGCCTCAGCACTCTGTCCACACAAATAGGCTGAGAGCCCCTCCTCACAGACCGGGCTGCTGTGGTACTATGCACTCACCTTGCCCTGCTCAGCACAAAGGAGTCTTTGACCATGACCACAGGTCCCAGTTCAGGACACTCTGAGTCATGGTACTGGCTGCAGTCTTCACACCCTGCAAACAGATACCGAGTGTCAGAGGGGACAATGTTCAGGGAAAGAGAAACCCAAAGTCCACAAACATGGAAAAGGGGACCCTAATGCAAGGGTTCCTGAGACATGTGCGCTGATACAAAGACTAGCAAGGGTACAGCAGCTGGAGGAAGCCTGTCACAAAGGTCACCTCTTAGTGCTCCTGAAAGCACAGAATGCCAAGCAAAAGCCTTTTCAAGAGCACCAGTCTATGGCACTTTCAAACCTCATACGTCATCTCCATGGTTAGGAAGATCAGGATTTAGGGTAGTAATAAGCCATTACCCTAAACCTTGTAACCTTCATTCTTTCTAAACCTTGGGTGAGTGTTTTGAGTTAAGGACCATCTAGTCACGTGGCCCTAATGGGAGTCCTGAAGAGAAGTTGACTGAGGCCACAGCACTACAGCAGACAGGTAACACCCAGGCTCTCAAAGCAAGTCAGCAAACTGCAGACTCAGAAATACATGTCTATGCTATATAAACAAAATGTGGATGACACTTTGCCCAGACAGAGTGTCAATTCCATCTGTGTTCTAGGGCACCACACCAGTACCAGACAGTTCTATGGGTCACTTACAGATAAACATGATCTCCTCACTGCCATCTTCAGCCATTGCTGATACCTGTCAAGGTACAAAAGAGCCCAGTTAATAGTGAGTTTTACAACACCGTTTATGTGTGGGTTTTCCTGGGTGTGTAGGTACACGTACACCCATGTACACATGTGTGTGAAGGCCAAAGTCACCCTTAGGTGGCAATCCCTGGAGCCATCCACCATTTTCCAAGACAGGGACTTCCCTGGGACCTGGATTAGCCCAAGCTGGCTGGCCAGGGAGCATCAGAGACCCTGTCTCCACCTCCTCAGTACAGAGATAAGAAGTACATGCCACGAGCCCGGCTTTTTAAATGTGGGTACTGGGGATAGAACTCAGGTCCTCACACATGCTTGGCAAGCACTCAGTTGACTGAGCCATCTCTTCAGCTTCCCCCAAGAGATTCTAGAAATAATGTCCTCTAAGGCTCCTTGTTCCTGTGCACAGAACCCAGGGAGATCAGTTTCTAAGTTTAAAGTTTTCTGTGTTGCTTAAAAAAGGCTAAAAACAACAATCACATCAATCCCCAGACTCAGCAACACATATTCTTTTGCTGAAGTTGGCATTCAAGCTAGAAGCTGGCTCCAGGGCCTACGAACTCTAACCCAGTTCCACGCCTGGCCTCCTGGGTCTCCTGGCAGGTGGGTTCCATGTGAACTGAGTTCCAATCCAGGACGGGGACAGTGGCTGGTCACTGAGCAGAAGGCAAGAAGAGATTGGCTCAGCTTCAGGGGATTCAGGCTGTGGTTGGCACTGCTGGTTGGAGGCCACATAGGGTGAGCAAAGCCACTCCCTGCATGGCAGCTCAGAAGCAAATGTTCCTTTTAGGGCATTTCCTAATGACCTAACTTTCTTCCCCTGGGTTCTTCCTCCTAAAGGTTCTGCTGTCACCCGCTAATACCATCAGCTGGGACCCAAACTTTTACTAATTGGGGTGGTGCTGTTGTACAACACAACTATAACAAAAAGGTAACACTTTACCTTTTCCAAATGCAATGAGAGGATGACACTTATGTGTTACAAAGCCTGAGGGTCTATGTGCACATCGGGAACCCAACTCTACCCACCAGCCACACTCAGGTCAGGGGCTCTGCAATCAGAACAGGTAAGAAGCTGCAGCAGGACCCCAGCAGGACACAGAACACAGCCGATAGAGCTACCACAGCGGAGCAAAAGAAACAGAGCCTACTGTTCTGCTTGTTTTGGAGTCCAAATCTGTGCAGAGTTGTAGCATGATGCTTCTCCCTAGGGCAGCAGCCTAGCCTAGACTCACCCCTCGCAGCGGTGCAAGGACAGGAACCCTAAGATGCTGATGTGAGAATGGAGAACACTGAAAATGCCATGAAACTTGTCACTTACATGGTGCCTAACACCAGAGTCCTGAGTATTCTTTACTAGAGGTATCTGGTCCCTACAGTGCAGCCTCGAGTGACCTTCTAAGCAGAGGTCGCATGTGGTGATGTGTGTTTTCCAGGTTTGCTCTCATCCATTAATGAGCTACGAGTGCTCCTTTGTAAAAGCCAACTCCAGTCTCCAGATTTCTACGACCCTCACAGGTTAACAGCACAGTGCGGGTGTAGTAACACTCAACTATGATCCCCACACTAAGCAGTCTGAGGTAGGAAGATTGTGAGTTCAAGACCAGTCTGGGTTATTGAGGGATAGCTTGTCTCAAAACCAAAAATGAGAAGGAAATCCCCAAAAAAGAAATTATAGAAAGTACTATTTTGAACAAAAAAAGGGGAAGGGGGTATTAAATTTTTTAGAGAAATTGGCCTCTCTCCAGGGGTTCAGAGTATGTTCTGTGGACCAGGAAGCAGCAGCAGTACCCGTTCTGCCTGGATGCCCAGACACTCGCCCAGCTGCTGGCTGGGTCCCAGCAGGTTTTTGCACTCTCCAGCTGACTCAACTACAACCCAAACCTGGCCAGTAGCTAGAGTACACCAACTAAACATGGCTGTAGTGTCAAAGGGCCACCACTACAAGGAAAACACACACAACGAGAGTGTCTGGAGGTTCTGTCGAGGACCTCCTGAATCTAACTGGCTGGTGACAGTGGACCCCAGGCATACCTTCCCCAGCACTGACACAGGAGTTTTACACAGCCTGCCCCAGGTGACACGTGTAATAGTAACATTCACTCTCAGTGACAGGTTCTAGAATCACCTAGTAGGCTGCAGGAGGACTGTCCAGATTGGGTTAACCTCTGGGCATGCCTGTGATTATCTAGTTTGGGATAACTTAAGGAGAAAAACCCACCTTAACTGTGGGGACAGCGTTCCATGGGCTGGGGTCCTTGGCTGAACAAAAATGAGAAAATGAGCTGAGAACCAGCATTCTTGGCTCTCTGCTTCTGGAATGAGGATACGATGTAGCCATCTCCATCAAGCTCCTGATAGCATGTTTTCTCCACTATGATGCAATATGCCCTCAGGCTGTGAGACAACATGAGCCCCTTTCCTTTCAGTTACTTGTGTGAGGTGTTTTATTGCAGCAACAGAGAAAGTAATTAGACAAGCACGTTAGTGGGAACGTTAGGTCTACTCACCCCAAGCTTAACAGTGAAGCTTTAGTGTTGGAGGTCTGGGCAGGGAGGAAGGACAGCATGAAGATAATAAGCAAGCACAGATCCACACATGCCCAGCCACGTTTCTGTGAAGTGATTCCGTGGAGAAGGGAAGGCCTTCTTTCCTATAAATGGTGCTGAGATGACTGGGCATCCCCGTGCAAAAAATTAACCTTGACCCCATATCTTCAAAATAAAACAAAACCCCAAACCACGGATCTGGGCATGGTGAGCAGGTAACTGCAGCATTCCAGGGAGAATCAATGTGCTGGGTCGGCTGGGGCTATACAGAGGACCCTGCTTCAACATACACCATTAAATCCACTGGCTACGCCCATGTGGCTATCTCAGTTGTCTATTCTGTCCTGGTGGCTGCTCTGTAACACCATACGGGAAGAGCACAATCAACAACCTGCCAGTCTAGCCCTACTGTGAGGCCTCACTACTTCCTGCTGAAGTCTTTGGGAAGATGGTTCATCTAGTATGGTTCCTCTGCCTCTCCATTAAATTCCCCCTCCTCCGCTTCTACATTTCCTTCCTCCTCTCCTTTTTCTTTTTGTATTTTGTTGAGATAGTGTCTCACTATGTATCCCTGAAACTTGCTATGTAAATCAATATATCTGCCTGCCTCTGCAGTGCTAGGATGACAGGCAGGTCTTCCTATGCTGGGCTTCTCCACAGAAACTTTAGGATAGCCCTGTTTACAGCTGTGAAAAGATCTTGGAGGAGTCAAACTCACAGACTTAGTGCTTCCTCACACCCCAAGCATCCTCATGCACGTAATTCATGTTGTAAGGAATTTTCTCACATCAAGTCTTATCGGTCTGAGCATCTTCTTCACTTACAATGGATCTTAGCTTGAACACAGCTCAAGGATTTAGGAGCCAGCTCTGGGCTAGAGGCCCTGGGGATTTCTGCTTAAACAAGGGGGCCACCTTTCCCACTGGCACAGGCTTTCATAACTATATTAAAATCAGGAAGAAATCTCTATAGGAAAAAAGAAAATAAAGTTTCCCAAACTCTGTACTGTGTTCTAGTTTTGGTATGTGCTGAAGAAGGGACACTGGGCTAGGCAGAGAGAATCCTGCGCTCAACACTTGAGAGCACTGCAGACCCCATTCAAGTCACACGCCAGGCATTGGAGCCAGAGGAATCTCTCAGAATTGATCTGCTGGGATCAAGGCAGGCCAGCAGCTCATCGGCCTAGCTGGGAAGAGGGAGCCTCCTTTTGTGATGGACAGGCTGAGGAGCCAAGGACTATAATTAGTCTGTACTTGTAGTACAGGAGTGCTAGATGCCAGAGATCAGCCTGTTTGTCACTGCCCACCCTGGGGCTGATTACCATCCTTTCCTGGGCCTCGGTTTCCTCACACTTAAGGCCTTTCTGGTCTGTGAGTCTTCCTACTTGTAGCCCCATCACCTTGTCCTCCTATGCTGCTTCCTGCCCGTTCTGTGTAAAGGCAGGCCCCTGTGGCTGAGTGTTTATCTAGAAGCAGATGTGAAATGGTTCCGGGCATTCATGCCCGAACAGCACAACCTAAGCTCTGGCTCCCATAGTTGGCCCTGTGGCTTCCTAAGCTCATTTCCTGTGGAGCACAAAGCTTTCTTTACACTATTTAATAAATGGTCCTGTCTGGACTCCCAGTCTGTTTTAGTGTTGTTTCCTGCTGTTAGTTATAAAATACTCTAACAAAAGCAACTTAAGGAAGGCAGGATTTATCCTAGCTCACAGTTCAAGGACAGTCAATCTTGGCAGGGAAGTCAAGGCAGCAGGAGCTTGAAGCCACACCTAACACTGGATCCACAGTCAGGAAGTAGAGAGTGATAAACATTTCCCAATGCTCAGCTGGGCTTCTCCATTTGACCCAGTCCAGGATGCCCTGCTCAGGGAATGGTCCTGCCCATAGTCAGGACAGATCTGCTCGCATCAGTAAGTGCACTCAGGATAAGCCACCAGATTCTGCTGCTGGAGGAGAGGAGGCTGCACATTCCCACCGTCTCCAGAGCTTCGCCTCGCTGCAGAGCAGTGAGGTGAGCCCTGAGTTCCTTCTCCAGTATACTCCATCCCTTACCGCCACCACACTTTTCAAGTGCATTACTGTTGTCTGTGCCCCCCCTCTGCTTCCTGGGTTCCTCCTCGGCAGCCTCCCTGCAAAGCCTGGATGCGGTCTGAGCGTGCTCATTTGAACCTTGAGGCACAGCAAGCTGCCAAGGCACGGCAATTTCACTCAGAATGCTAGGTGCTGCCAGCACACCACCACCATGTCTGATTTCTTCCCAATCAGCAAGGCACCTGTGTTCGACTTTAGTCTCCAGAACCCTCAGGACGGTGTGATTTAGCTCCAACTATCTGAGGTCTTAGGGCTGGGCCTGCCATTCTGACATCTTGGGAGTCCTCAACTGAGGTTGTGTAGTCCTTCTCTTTCCTAACTTCTCCATCCTTTCTGACTTCTTGGCTCATCTCTGATGAGGCTGTGTTTCCAGTGTTCACCTCTGGCTCTTACAGAGGAGTCTCTGGGCAAAAGAGAGATGTGCAGGGTCGTGCGTAAAAATGGAACTGAGGTAGTGTGTCCTCCAACTTGAAGATCCTAGCTCAACCAGTTAGGATGGCGGAGTTTTGGCAGCAAGTGAGGGCAGAGTTCTAGAAGCATCTTGCCTAACACACTGCACTAAGCTAAGCAGTACTGTGATTCATCACAATAAAAGGCAAACGTGCCATCACTAATTAGCCTGTGTTCCTCAAACTTAGAAAATGCCACAAGCCCGCACAGAGAACTAGACACGGGGAACGTGCTTCTCAAAGGCAGCCCCTCGGCTGGATGTGTCGGCTCTGCAAACATCTGCAGTCCTAGCACTCATATTTCAAGCAGCAGAATAACCAAAGGCAGACTCTTAACACAGTAGGTTTGCTCACTTCTCTCGGGCAGTCCAATCATATCACCCCTCACACCCCTGGCAATGCTCAGGGCTCAGGACACACTTGGCTTCAGTGCTGTCCCTCAGGCCTTGTCATTCATCCAAGGTTTCCTGTGGTACTGGCACTGCCTCAGCCCTCAGAACTGTGAGTGGAGGCCCAGGCATATCTCAGTGGAGGGAAGTGGGGTCTTCAAGCAGCCCAGGTCAAGTTTATACAAGTTCACCAACAAGGCTCATCAAATCCCACCAGATTCAGTGCCTGCCCCTACCCCATGTGACAGGGTGAAGAGGATGAAGGACTCCAGCAAGGCATCCACTAGTACAGGTTTCCTAAGAATGTATTCAGGTCCCTTCCCAGCCGCCATGTACCTACTGCTGTTTCCTTTCCCAGAACTGCTATGAGGTGCATGTGGTCTCAAAATTCTGCTGTGATAGCTGTCACTGTGATGGTGCCATGAGGTGAGTGAGTGGGCCTGGAAGGTGACTGAGTCACAGGTGTTATCCCATCTCCTGAGTCTATACAGTCATGGTCTCCCTTCCCCTGACTTCCTCATCAGTGATGCTCTCCCACAAGATATGCAAGGTGGCCCACACCTAAAAGGTAGGCTCCAAGGCCCAGGTTCCCCAACTCATCAACCTGAGGATGTCCAACCTGTGGGGTTCCTGGTGCTCTCTAACCCAGCTGGGAACAGTCTCCATATGGTCTCAGTCTTTATAAATTACGTAGTCTGGGGAATTCTTTCATTTCACCGCAGAGTAAGCTAAAAACCTTCCCTCCATCTGTCAAATACACACCTACTGTTCACAAGGTCTATCCAACAGCACTCTCCTTGCAAGCACATCCGCCATGCAATCAAAAACAGGCCTCCCCACTTTCCCTGGAAGCCCTTCCTATTGCACCTGTCTGGCAGCACCTACGGACAGAGCTCACACACTGAAACTACGGGGCCTTTGCTGGAGGTCGCCTGTGTAACCTTCTCTTTCCCTTCCACGATAAAAGTCCTCAGAAAACTGCTGGCTTCCTCACCTTCTGTGGCAGTGGTTCTCTACCTTCCTAATGCTGTGCCATTCCTCATGTTGTGGTAACCACCAACTATAAAATTATTTCATTGCTACTTCATAACTGTAATTCGCTACTGTTACAAATCATAATGCAAGTATCTGATATGCAGGAGCTCCTTCTAGGGCTAAAGAGAGAAACCAACGTGGTTCCAGCAAATGGCTCTACAGAACACCCTCATTCTAGCCCACACCCCCCGCCATCATTACCTCAGGTCCCTCCCTCCCCTCAGATGTTTTGCTTCAGTGATCAATCTCCTGCTTCGCTTCCCTCACTGGACACCCTATGCCGTCTGCACCCGCCTGCATGCAGTGCCTCTTTGACCCCGCTCTTCCCCAAATATGGCACAAAGTTAAAAGGCACCTCCAAGTCAGGACCTTGGTGCAGCACTCGCCTCTCCCTAGGTCTGGACCAACCCCTGAGGAACACTTGATGCCTGGTACCAGGCACAGCATTCTCTCTGCCAATGCCTCCACAGAAGTATTTCACCAGTCGCATTCCCAGTACCAGCTTGTCGGATCAGGCCAGGTTTAAGAGCAGCAAATGAAAATTCCACTGACCTCTAAAATAGATCCTCATCTCTTATAAATGCAGCTATGAAAATGCAAGCCTCATGACAGCATGGCCCCAGTCACCTCCAACTCACAGGAACCAGCTTCCCTTTAAGCATCAGCAAGCTGACCCCGCCTCTTCTCTGTACCCTCCTTCCCTGGAGATCCCAAACCGTCCATTACACACTGCTGCCTGCAATTGCTCTCCTGACGCCCCTGTTGTAACTTCTCGCAACACAAGTATGTCTATTCATTGAATCAGACATGATTTCACAGGACCACAGGCTACGCTCGCTTCTGGGTGAGCTGTGATGGCCTTCACTGAACTGTCATCCAGTACCCAAAGAAGGGGCTACTTTAAGAAGCTGGTTCAAGGTTGGGGATTTGGCTCAGTGGTAGAGCGTTTGCTTAGCAAGCGCAAGGCCCTGCGTTCAGTCCTCAGCTCCAGGGGAAAACAAAACAAAACAAAAAACAAAAAACAACCCAAAACGTACATAAGAAGCTGGGTCAAGGAAGTACACAGGGCATTTTACGGTTCTCTGTTATTTCACCTGCTGACGATAAATGACCACTATAGCTCTTTTCCTGGGAGATTAGAACAGAGAGCCACATGGGTGAGGAGATGGAGCAGAAGGCTGGGAACAGCAGAGCTTCTTGCCTACCCTTCTGAATTAGGAGACAAAACTGCCAGTCAGGGCTTCCAGCTGCTGGTGGGTGGGCATGACAGTGACTCCATGTCCCCCCTATACCTGTGGACCAAGACATTCTCCAGGGCCATCCCTACACCAAACCAGGGGATAAGTGGATGAATGTGGTCTCCTGCCCTGGGTGAAGGGAGATCCTAAGGGAGAGTCTGTCAAGTCCCATTCGTGTCCAGACTCTCAAGATGCCTGGACTGTGGACCAGTGGTGCCTCTAGGATAGCAGCCATGTGCTGGATCATCTCCTCAGTGTTTTCTTCCATTTTGGGTGGAGTCTACTGGCCTGTACTCCTGTGTGCTCTGGCTCCCCAAGGCATCCACAGATCCTGTGCCAGTCCTGCTCAGAGCTCTCCATGAGCATCACCCTGCTGCTTCTCCACCCTTGCCCACTGGCCTTTCCCAGCTTGAGATGTCAACTATACTCCCACTCAGCCTCTGCATAGCCCACTCTGCTTCCCACCAAGAGGCTAGATTTCCTCGCAGCATCTGGTCTCTTCTAGATGGTTCTGGTCTTAGTACTGAGTGTGCCAACCTCTGCACACCCAGCAACCTTCCTCTATGTTGTCACTCTTGTGTAACCATTGTTACTTATGGTCTATACGGCCTCCCGCACCTTTTCCACTGCTCCTCGGGTTGTGTGAAAGGTGTCAACATTTACCACAGAAATGGCCTGGTAAACCAGTCTGGGTAATGTATCCCGAACAGGTGTCAGCCACATATTACAAGTGAGAAGCTGGTCTGGGCAACCTTTGAGCCACTGCTGGTGGCCAGTTTTAAACTCTATTACACCTGCAAAATGCAGCAAGGCCTTCCTTACCTTCTGCACAGATAACCTTTTAGGAAGAAAATGACAGGACATCCCATGGGGACAGCTGTCCTTAATCTAAGACAGCCTTGTAATTGTAGCCGACTTTGTGTGGCACAGGCTTCCCTGAACATCAACTCCTGTCTCAGCCTCCAGAGTACTGGGATTATAAGCATTTGCCATCAACTTAGCTGTGGTTGGTGTTTTAATTTACCCATTTGTCTTCTGGAAAAACAAACTACCTTGTCTGTTCCCCCAAAGAGAACAACTAGTATATTCTTTGCTGACATTTGCGCAAAAGCATGAATCACAGACAGAAAAACAAACTCCATAAGGAGAAAACTTAGTGCTTTTTCCTGAGCTAAAGGTTTTATTTCGGAGTAAAGCAGTGATTTCAGGGCAAGTCTGAGGAAGCAGCTGCAGTAGGTGAGATGTGGAAAGCCGGTAGGTTTGAAGCAAAATATGGTTGGAGTGTGTAAGTGATCGAGTCTCAGGGACTACTCTGAACTCTCCAGGGAGTACTGTCTCCACCACTCGGGTGATTCCCACAGTCAGAGATTTCAGGTTTTACCCTGAAAAATGCCTTCAGGACCCCAAGTGGGGCTCTGCAAAGGCACCGCCATCGGAGGATTCTGACCGGCTCTAGATATGTTTTAAAAAGATGCGTTGGCAGCTTTAAATTCAGGCACAGGTCCACGTGTCTCCAGCTCACATTCTTGCTTCTACCATTTTAAACCACCTCGGAGGAGGGGGACGCTTGTGAGCATGTGTGAAGAGGCCCTCATCCACTGCAAGAAGGGTTCCCGGGGATAAGCGCGCCCTCGCCCACCGCTGGTTGGTGTCCTACCTCTGTCCTCTCAAAACTCACCTCGGGAGCACGCAGGCTCCACCTGGCCCTGGCCCCACTTGTCCACCCTCTTCCCAGATAGTAGGCGGGCACATGTCTCCAGCCAGTCTTGCCACCATAATCCCCGGGCCACCAAAAGGTAGAGACGAGTAAGACGCCAGGGCCTGGGAGCCACGGCACAGCCTCGGACTTTCTTAAACGCCAAAGGGGTTGGAGACCAAGGCCCCTCCCTGGGCTGTGCCCGAAAACCGGGTAAGGCGGCCCGGTAGCCGGGAAGGGACTGTAGGGACTGAGCTCGCAGCCACGCAGGGCCTGGCTGTGGCCTCTGGGCCTGGGAGCACTGGGGGCGCAGCGCTTGATCCCGCGACCGGGCGGGGGGCGCCGAGCCTGCGAGTGGGCAGCCTGGCGCCGGTTGGCGTGGGCCGAGCACGCGGCGGGCAGTTGGCACGGGCCGAGCGCGCGGTAGCCAGGCCGGGGACTTAGGGCAGAGGCCAAGCCCGCGGCGGCGGAACCCGGCGGGCGCAGGGCGATCCTGGAGCGGCTCCGGAATCCAGCCGGGTTTTGACTCCGATCGCCCACGGCGCCCGCGGCCGCGACTGTAACAAAGAACAGGCGCGCGGCGGCCGGACCGGGTGGCGTGGGGCGGCTGGAGGCCAGGCCCGGCCAGGCGCGGGGCCTCCGGCCGCAGCGGGGGGCGCGCGGTGGCCGCGGCGAGCACGGGCCGGGGCTTTACCTGCCTGTGGAATGTGCAGAGCGGGGTCGGATCCGGACTCCGGGTTGCGATCCGCTCCGGAAACTGCGCAGCACCGGAAGCCGGGGGGCGGTGGCGCGGCATCGTGGGAGTTGTAGTACGCAGCGCAGGCCGACGGGGCGGGCCCTGGGCTCGGGGTGCTTGTATCTGGTGCTGGGGACTTCGTGCTGTGTTAACAGGGAGTTAAGGATAACTGTGTAGAGTAGGAGCTAGCTGGGACTTTGTAGACAGTGACCCTAGGAAACGGCTGTGTGAATTGAACCCGGGGACAAAGATTCGTGGTTGCAGACATGGAGGATGTTTGACTTCCTGCATGCGGAGTTGGTAACTGGCAATGTGGATGGGGAACAGGAAAGAAAATGTATGGAGAGCTGGTGAAGCAGGCTGTGAGGATCCAGGGGAAGGGACCGAATGGACATAAAAGCTGAGGAGAAGGGCTGTGTGATCAATGAGAGTTGGCCAGATGGTTTGTGGACTGAGGAGTTAGGGTTAGAGCCGTGTGTGTGTGTGTGTGTGTGTGTGTGTGTGTGTGTGAGAGAGAGAGAGAGAGAGAGAGAGAGAGAGAGAGAAGAGAGAATATGAGGGAGGTACTGTAGTGAACTGAGCAGACAAGGACATCTTTACCCTTCAAGACACCTTTAAAACAGGTACACATCCCACCGCCCCATATACCACTTTCATTGGTATTGTTCATTCTAAAGTGCCCAGAAGGCCAGTTCTTTGAGCTTCTACATATGAAGCAGAACTAAATGTACAAATAAAACCAGGCTGTGTACAGGAGGAAAAACTGACAGGTCACAGTAAGAAAAACAATGTAAATCTGGAGCTGAGGAAGACATGGAGGCTGAATGGATTTCACCTACTAAGCTACACACTTTGCCTTGGAACAGGGTATGAAAGCAGTCTTACTTGAGAGACTTTCCTTTGAAGAGAGAGCTCTCGATGTCAAGGCTCCCTGCTTCTACAGGGCCCCCCATAGTAAGTTGTGACCTCAGTGTTATTTTCACCATATTTAGCTGCCTAAGCACTGAGGCCATGGTAATGGTGACCCAAGAAACCAGCTACTTTTTGAACTGGCAAGACACTTCGGTGTTATCCACATGATACTGGTTTTGCATACATGCAAAATATAAATACAGGAGGCCAAATGATATGTTGTAAGGTCAAAATAATTGTGGGGAGCCACTGAAAGGATAGTTGATGTTTGAAGCTAGCAGAAAAACTGAAAAGTTAGGAAAGGGGATAGGAAGTTTGAGATACCAGGAATGTGGGATACGCTAAAAATATCCATGTTCAGCGAATCTAAGCCCAAGAGAGGAACATGCGGACTAACCACGGTAGGCAGCTGTTCTTGTGAGCCTTTTTTGCTGGCTACTTCTTGAGAAGGCAGGGCCTGAGCCTACCCAGTCTAATAGTATAGGGGTGATACTGAGAGTGACTGTGTGGATTCTAGAATGACCAAGGGTTGCTGATATGGACCAACCCTGGCAGGGAAGATGGGTTGTTCAGAATTCCTCTGGAGGTGCCAGCAGAGATCAGCCTGGACAGATGGTAAATTATGATCAGTGTGGCCTGCTAGTCCCCTCTTGGGATGCCAGCACAAAGCAGACCTTGGTGGTCTACAGGGAAGGCAACAGTCCCCCAGCCCCTCCAATCCTAAAACACTCCAATCCCAGATACAGGCATTGCCATCACTGCCTTGCCCTGTGCAGTACGTGGGGCTGAGGAACTGGGAGTGAGAGTACTGCCATTTCTCTAGTAGTAAGGTCCCCACTCCTGCTGGGGTCTGAATGAAAGAGGCTTCCCAAGGGCTCTGGTATTTGAACACTTGATCCCCAGTTGATGCTGCTGTTTGGCGGATCAAGACAGTGATTCTCAACCTTCCCAACACTGCAACCCTTTAATATAGCTCCTCATGGTATGACCCACAACCATAAAAGTATTTTTGTGGCTACTTCATAACTATAATTTTGCTATTATGTAACAAATTTTCTGTGTAAATTTGCTACTAACATAATGTAAGTATCTGTTTTCTGGTGGTCTCAGGTGGCATCTGGGAAAGGGTCTTTGAACCCGTAAAGGGGGTCACAGGTTAAGAACCACTGCTTTAAGGGGTCCAGCCTTGCTGAAGGAAGTGCACCACTGGGCTTTCGGGGTTTATAGCCTTGCCTCACTTCTTGTTTGAATTTGTATGTGAATGACAAACCAGCTGGCTTCCTTCTCCTGCCTACTATGCTTTTTCTTATGATTGCCTTTCCCGCCATTATGGACTCTGATCCTTCTAGAACTATGAGCCAAAATAAACCCTTTCTTCCCTAAATTGCTTCTCGTGAGGGTGTTTTATCACAGCAACAGATGCCACAGTAGATGCCACCTTCGATGCAGAAAATGGATGGGGCTTGACTTGGGTGACTGACTCATCCTGATGAGCAGATGACAGTGGCTGACCACCCCATGGGCTGTCCCATAGGCAAGCAGGCTGAATAGGGCTGAAGAGTAAGCAAGTCCGAGATGGTCTCCCTGGCGGTTCCCCAGTGCAGTGTCTCTCCAAATGCAATGCTTTTGTTTGTGCACATGGCAGAGCAAAGTGAAGGAGACCACAGACACTGAAGACCACGAGGAGGAGGAGATGCTTACAGCAGGCAGCACGGCTGCTCCAGCCCTACCCCAGACACCACTGCCATGTCCTGTGAAAGCATAAACGCTGTCACATACCCATGGCTCCCATAGCTAAGCTATTACCTATTCCCTCTGCTAGGACAGCAAGGACCCAAACCGATGAATGTTCCCCTGCCTTCATTCCCCAAACATGTCTCCCACAGGCCATATCGGGCACTGCTTTCGGGACCTGGGCCAGGACAGATTCTGGCTTGCAGCATCCACAATTCATCCCCCAGGAACTCCCTGGAACTGCTAAAGTCCTATAGTAAATTTTAGCCCCAGCATGGCCTGGGTAGTGCTCAATAGCACACAAAACATAGAACATGAGGAGCAAAGTCCATTGCCCAGAATGAGGGTCAACACAGGTATTAGTACATCTTTCTTGTACCTGGCAGTGATGGCCAGTCATACAAAAGGACAGGAGGGCAGTCATTCAAACATTAGAGAAGCCCCTGGTACTCTGAGGACAACCCAGCACTTGGAAACAACTCAGCTTAAAGTTTTCCATGGGCACGTTTATTTCTTGAGAGGTCAATAAAGTTGCAGCCATGTCTCACTGCATGGCATCCTGCACCACTCATGTCTGTTGTAACAAACACAATCATTTTCACAGATGCCAGTTGTCACACACCAGCTTCAGGCTCACCACATACCTGGGAAGCCTTTGCTTTTATTCTCCTTGCCATAGAGATTTGACATGACAGTGGGCAGAAAGCCGCAGCTTACAGCCCGAGGGATAATCACATCTTCATTCCACTATCAGCACAGTGAGCCAGGCAGCTTGGTGATCCCGAAACTTATTTATACGCAGAACACGGACATTTTGCGTAGAGCCAGAGGTGATACGAGCTTGCACTGCTGGTTTGAACGGTGTCTTTGTCCCTGTACAGGTGCTTTGGTCCACAAGTCTTTTCGCCTGTTGCGATAGTGGGGAAAGTGCCTGGTTGTCAGTCAGGACCCACACCTGTTTCTGTGACAGACACATTTTTGCCTTCCACCATCTATCAACTTGAATTTTGAAAGTTTGGTATTGACAGCCCTGCGTTTATTAACCAAAAAAAAAAAAAAAAAAAAAAAAAACCACTTTGGGTGGCAGCAATGTAAATTAATCTTCCCCTTTCTACATAAGAAAATTCACAACTCTTTTCTGTAAATGTGGCCAGGGAAAACTCAAGCAAAAATCTGATTTGGAACTGGTCAGCAACAAATGGCCAAGCAGCCACAGCTAGGAAGCAGGGCTAGTTTTGAGCCTAAACTAAAGTGTAAAATAAAGTGCTTTGTCTAAAATTCTCTTGCTCACAGTGTGTTTTCAATCAGAGCAAGAGAGCCCTAGTTATTGTTACACCAACATCACACAAACAGCTTTATTCAGTCACTGCATGGAGGACGGGGAAATGTGCCCAACTGCAGCCAAACCTGAGTTCTGCTTCCAGATTCACAGACGCATGGATTAGTGTTCACGAAAAACTGCTTCAAAACTAGCACTCTGCGGAAATCTTAAGACAGAAACGAAACCAAAGGACATAGAGGAGATGGTTGGACAGCGGTGACTTGTGCCTGTGTGCTGTTGGCACCTGGTACATAATCTTAATGACTCATTTCAACATAATTACCCTACACTGTGAAGAAACAGAAGTGGATAAGCAGCTTGGAGAAGGGCTTTTATCGTATGGGAAAGGCCCGTTTTCTCACGTTACTCTCCGAGGCTACCTGTTTGTCTGCCATCTCTGCACACTCTGCCCTGATGGTGTTCACAACTGGCAAAAGCTACTCAGTGGAGACCCTAGAAGCAGGTCTCACACGTGGTTGAGAAGCCGGGGGCAGGATGCTCACAGAATCGTTTGTGGGCTAGGATGGCTAAAACTCATTTGTTCTTTTCTGTTCTTGCTAAGAGTATAATCTAAAATGCTGATACCTTCACACTTGAATAAACTTAACCTAAATGCCAAAACCAGTCAAACCAGTAACACCTGCATAGGCTGAGCGTCCCTAACCCAAAAGTCTAAGACCCAAAACTCTGTGTAAAGTGTCTAAAGGGTTTCCTATTTCTGAAATTTTTATGTTTTGAGATGCAGGGATGCTCAGACGGTAAAGCCTTTCCAAGATATCCCCAGATCCAAAAGAAGTCTGAAACAGCTCTGGCCCCAAGTATGTTGGATGAGGGCTACGGCCCCACACTGAAAATACAGCATTAGAATCAGAAATCCTGGCCCCTGTAGTCTCTGGGAATTGACAGCTATGGGTCACAGTTCTGCAAACTGCATGGAGTAACAATACTTCAAGTAAAGCACAGCATTTAAATCACTTCCATTCCCAAAACGTGGTGGGGATTCCTGGCTTTGGGAACCAACTTAGTATTGACGCGCCATTCTAGAACTTTGCAGTGAGTAACATTTGGTGGTCTTTAAAGACAAAGCAGGTTTATAATGTCCCTTCAACGTCATCTGAGAACTACCTGAGAGTCTTCGAGGTTCTTTTTCTTCTATTTCTGTTGTTTGCTTTGAGAAGGGGGTCTCACGTAGCCCAGGTTGAGATGGAAGCTAACGTTCTCCTCTCCCCACCTCTAAGTGCTAGGACCACAGGTCTGACCACCACCGCACCCATCAAGAATTTTCAGGTGTTTATTTGAACGTTCACTGGGTCCAATGGCTCAGACCTGGACTCACGGCAACTTGAGAGACGAAGGCAGGAGAATCAGAGTCCCGAGATATGCTTGGGCTACAGAATGAATTACAGGGCAGCCCAGGCAGCAACTCAGTAAAACCTTAGCTCGATAATGACAGTAATCATGATGATGAGGATTGTGAATACGCTTGGCCCAGGGAGTGGCACTGTTTGGAGGTGTGGCCTTGTTGGAGGAAGTGCATCACTGTGGGTGTGGGTTTTGAAGCTCTGCCCAGTACAAAAGAGCCAGTCTTTTCCTAGCTGACTACCGAATGAGATGTAGAACCCTCTGCTCCTCCAGTGCCATGCCTGCCTGGATGCCGCCATGTTCCCACCTTGATGGTAATGGACAAACCTCTGAACCTGTAAGCCAGCCCCAATTAAATGTTGTCCTCAGGAAGAGATGTCTTGGTCATGGGGTCTGTTCACAGCAGTAAAACATCCTGACAACTACGATGACCAAAAAGTGAAAAGAGGGCCAGGGAAATAGTTCAGTGGACAAGGGCTTGTCTAGTGTGCACAAAGATACAGGTTTAATCCCAAAAACCGAAGAAAAGGACAGAAAGAAAGAAAAAGGATTTCTAAATGTAGTTTACAAATCTTTCTTGCTAAAACAAGAAAAAAAAAAAGAACATTTTCCTATAATGTTGGCTTTCATAGACATTTTTAGTCAACAGTGACTTTGCCCCTGAAATACATGTTTCTAATGAACAGAAGACACCAGAAGGAACTTCCTGACTTCATATCAGTGACAGAGCTCATAGGTCTTTCTGTCAGCTTTTCCACGACTGTGGGAAGAAAACTGACACCCTAACCCAAAGACAATGGCCCTGGAGGGTTGTGACACCCAGGGAACCCACAGTGCCAGGCACACAGATGAGGACAGCACCTTACGAGCCTTATGTGGGGACACTGAAGCCAGGTGCTAACTTTATAATTTTCCCGTAGTAAACCAAAACCAGAATACCCTAAAATATGACCAGGAGTCTCTGTTCACAGTAAAATTCTGAAGATCCAAAAAAAAAAAAAAGAATTCCTGCAAGTTTGGCCCATTGCTTTGAACTTCTACTCCTAAAACTAACTGGCATCTGAGAGTAATTTCCTCAGTTGCTCTAAAAGTTCTTTGATTTGGCTGTTAGCTGTATTTGGCAAGAACCATGTATGTGTGGTCGTGTCCACACATGTCCTGGTCATGTGGCCATGTCCTGTAAGCTGTCATTAGTTGCTCCTGATGTCAGCTCAGCATATTTGAACTCAGCATGCTGTCTGCACTATGGGAAAAAACAGAGTCCCTGACATAAGAAACAAAGAAACACATCCGAATGTCTACACCTCCACTTGCAAGAAGGCTAGAGTAAATCTGGAAGCGTCTGGCACAATCTGCATAGAGCATACTTAGTGTTTGCATACTTTTTAATTTCTATGGCTAATATCAAAGGTGAACACCTCACACTTGTCGAAGCACATCTTTTCCTATCTTTTCCCCATGGGTCAAAATTCCTGTCTACATCCATACTCCTGTCCCCGGCACCAGGTGCCCTTTTTAATTCTAAACAAGTTAGGTGAGGTAGCCCATCCTGCTCATAGCAACAGCCCAGAGGAACACCTCTCCCTCATGACATGGTCTAGACATGAACCCCAATAGTCCTGCAAGAGAGAGGAAGAAGTAGGTGGACTGGGATCCCTCCTGCCTACCATCCATAGTCCATCAGCCCACACATGGCTTCAATGATGCAAGTCTCCCTCTTACATTCTCCCTCGGCACTGGGATGGCATGAGACACTGAGTATCTGGTAGCAAACTGGACTGTGTTATCAGAAGCTTCCCAGCCATACACACAGATTGCTTTTTTTCCCTTTAGAAGACAAGATTATTGGGGGAAAAACCCAAGCTAGACAAGCAGGCATCTGATGGTACTGGTCATCCTCCAGCTGTGAGGATAGGAGGTGACTCGGGCTATATGCAGGGCTCTCTGGGTGGTCCATTGAGGGTGTGTTTGCCTCTGTGCCTGGTAAGCAGCTTTCTGTTCAGGAGCCGGCCGAGGGTCGCCCCCTTCTTCTGCCTCCCCTCTGGCTGCTGCAGGAATACCAGGTCGTTATGCGACTGACTCAAGCTTGGGTCTTTCTGATGGTGTCGCCGGCGGAAGAAGAGCTTGGCACCTTTCCTTAGGATTCCTTCTGCAAAAGGGGAGCATAGGTGTGGTCAGGGCTGTAGGGAGGATAAACTCGAACCAAGGAGGAAACAAAGTTGCCAGCAGCTATGACAAAGAGTCAGGCGCTCCCTCAAAGAGTGACCACTGCCCAGGGGAGCAAACACCGGAGCCTAGATGATAGGCGGTCACTTTGCAGCGTGAAAGGCAGGAAATTCCAACATTAGGACTGGCACTGTGGAGTGGGTGGGTTGGGTCCACCATGGCCCCTCCCTTTTTTTTTTTTTTTTTTTCTTTTTTTTTTTTCGGAGCTGGGGACCGAACCCAGGGCCTTGCACTCTACCACTGAGCTAAATCCCCAACCCTGGCCCCTCCCCTTTACCAGGAACTCTGTGATGAGCAAGGCTATGTATGCTTATGCCCAGGAATAAAGGCCACGTTCCTGATAGTTAAGTTAAGAGCCCTGGAAATCATGGGGCTCATGTTCTCAGTTAAGTTCTGTTCTTCAGGGAATACGGTCTGCTTTTAAAAATTAATTCTAGATCATTCTACACACGTACACTAGGTATTATGTCTATTTTATCTACCAGTCTATTCATCCACCCACGTACTCAACCATACTAGACCAAGCCATATGAAATTTGTTAGTAGATCATTTTTCAACCCTAAGCCTCATGCTGGGCTGAGAATGTAGCTTAGTAGTACAGTACTTGCCTAGCATGCACAAAGCTGGGTTTAATTCCCAGCACACACACACACACACACACACACACACACACACACACACACACACACACAAACAATAAAAATACATAAAAACAAAAAGAAGAGGGCAAGACAAAATGAAAAAAGAAAAAAGCGCTAGGCTCTGTATGGTTCAGCTCCTTGGCACACATGGCAAGGGTGGGATATGAGATAGAAAACAGAGTGGTAGTACTTGCTGGAGAGGAAATGGTCCACGAAGGTCAGGTTCGGGCAGGCACAGTGACACAGTGCACAGACACAGTACAGACAAGCAGCTCAGCGTCACCTTTTCACCCATGAGTTTAGCATCCGAATACCCCAGGCCCAGCAAGGACAGGGCAAGGGTCAGGCAAACCTGCAAAGCTCTTTACTGTTTGCCTCAAGGAGTTTTATTGAAAAGAAGAGAAACCTGGCCACACAGCCAGGGAGATCTGTCCTGAATTTGAAAGTTTGTTTGGCATGTGAGCCACATTCAATAGCCATGCCACATATGCATGGCTTCCTGTGTTGCACACGGAGAGAGTGAAGAACATGAGTGTGTTTCCATACCAACATGTTAGCCTCTTAGGGCAGGGAGGAGACCTGAGCATCTCCCTAGCATCCACATTCATAATGGAAAAAGAAGCCGGTCACTTTAAAAAGCCACTTGGTGCTGGTGACGGTGGTGCACATCTTTAATCCCAGTACCTGTGAGGCAGAAGTAGGTAGATCTCTGAGTTTGAGGCTAGCCTAGTCTACAGAGCAAGTTCCAGGACAGCCAGGACTATTTCAAAACAAAACAAAACTCCCTAAAAACAAACAAATGAAAAGTCACCTTGGCAGAAGCAGAGAAACTGGACTACCCCAGGGGGACTAAGTTAATTTAATCTGTACAAATTTGTCTGAAAATGTTTAAAAACCTCTACCTTAACAAACAAATTGCTTGTTGTGAAGCCCAGTTAGGACAGAGTTTCACATTTTTCCAGGAGCAACTGCTAGGGTTTGGGGAATGCTGGGAAGAGAATGACAAGGAAGTGAGTACAGTAATGCAAAGGGGCTTTGCTCCCAGCCACAAGCCCATTGATGCCCCTGGTGGGAGTCTGGTTCCTAGTGTGAGTTCCATCCCTGAGCAAGTGGCCAACCACCAGTTTGTGTTTGGATGACTGGAGTTGGCCCATGTGTGAACACGGAGACACTCACGTGGACAATTTTGTCAAATCAGAAGCATTAGCTGGGCAGAGGACTGAGCTCTAGGCACCACACTCTAGGCTTCAAGGAGTGTTACCTGGACTGGAGTTGGGGATGAGGGTCTGTGAGGATTGCAGATGTACAAGCGCCTTCCTGGGATTTGCTCTATGTTAGCTTTGGGGTTCCCAAGAGCTCAAGCAGCTGAAGTACCCACATTTGAAACAGAGGAGGTGAAGGTGCTGAGGGTAAATGGAAGCCCTGAGCCAACTGTAGACCCCAGAGTCCTTATAGTAGGAAGGGCCTATGTATGTCCCTGAACTGAAGCTTGGCCTGGGGAAGGGTCTGTATTATATAGGTCAGGATGCTACAAGCTAAACTGTATCCTCCTCAAATCCCTGTGTTGAACTCCTGTTCCCCAGAATCTCAGAGTGCACCCTTATTTGGAGATGGAGTCATTCCAGAAGTGATCACATTAGAAGGTGATAATTAGGATGGGCCTAATCAAACGTGTCCGATGCCTGGTGATCTTATAAGAAGGGAAATTTGGAAGGAGACACAGAGAGGGAAAATGATGTGAAGGAGACACAGAGGTGAGGCAACGACTGGGATACCTACAAGGCAAGGAAGGCCAAGGATTGTTGCAAACTCCTGAAGCCAGGAAGGCCCTGGGCATGGAAGGAGCCAGTTCAATGGACACTCCCATCTGAGGCTTGCATTTAAAAATAAAAGATCATGAAGCTTCTTTCTAAGACTAGGCATGGCACTTTGCTACAGCCCCGCGAACATAAATATAGCCAGGAGAGGGAACAGAAGTATCTGGATGAAGATGATGACCAGAAACCACTGTACTGATTTCCATTTGGTTCATAAAACCTTACCAGATAGAAAAGCAAACATCAGAGAAGTAACCAGTGGGGCCCTGCCCTCATCCTCAGGAAAGAAATCAGCCAGCATCTTATCCAAAATGTTAAGGCTTGGGTTCACATTGGGCCATCTGATGAATCAGGTTCTGGGGACCTCTCAGAGAAAGGAGCATTTCAGTCGGCTGGGCTGATGGCCGTTGCCCTGCCTCAAGTACTCCATATCCAAGGCTACAGAGTCAGACACTGTTTTTTGTTAGCTGTCGTAGGCTGTGTCATATCTGACTATCTTTGGGGCATGTGACCACAGGCTGTGTATGACACAAAGGAGACCGACCTGTCCGAAGGGCACATGTGATGGTTAGTGTCAGGTGTCAACCTGACAGGATCTAGAATTGCCTGGGAGACAGGGTTTTGGCAGATTGAAGATTACCTTGACTGCATTAACTGGGGTGGGAAGGTCTGCCCACTGTGGGTGACAATACCTTGTGGCTGAGATCCTGGACTATATAGAACTGTATGTAGCTATAGACTGTACGGAGCTATAGACTGTACGAACCTATAGACTGTACAGACCTATAGACTGTATGGAGCTATAGACTGTATGGAGCTATAGACTGTATGTAACTGTATGTAAGTGTCAATTTGGGTGTAAGACTGATAGACTTGAGAAACTTAGATTTTATTGTTTCTCAGCTGTTTGGCTAAGATCAACTGCAGAAAGATTTAGAAGAGAGAAAAGAAAGAAAAAGGAAGGCTGTAGGTATGTGTTTGCTGTGTGTAAAACTAGCCAAGGTGTAAACTGCCATTTTAGCAGCACCGTCCGTTCAGCAGGCCTGCACCTGTTCTAAGGCCCCACATCATGCTGAGGCCTAAAGCAGGTTGTTGTCTGTTCTTCCAACCACCCTCATGACCTCATCAGACTCTCTGCTGGTTTGCCAAGCTACATTTTTCCAGAATCAGTCAGAATGGAGGTTACCCTATGAACCTGTACTAATTTGTTGAGCCTTCTTAGAAATTATGGCTTCTGTGGGATGACTTGAGTTTCTAGACGGAAGGGAATGTGGGTGCTCAGACCTATTTCATTAGGCTTCTATTCAGGGTTCCCATCGAGTTGGGGGAGGGGAAGGTGCTTGCTGAAAATTGAGGACATCAGAGTTGGAGAAGTGACTGCTCAGGTCACCCAATGACATATGTGTGAGCCCAGGGAAATTGGCCCCTGAAACCAATGTTCCTATGCTTAGCTCTTTGGTGCTGCTCAGGAAAGTGTGACCTTGAAGGTCAATGATACTACCCTTGAGAAGGAGCCACTAGGTACCTGGAGCAAAGGGTGCCTCGTGGTCTCAGGGAGGAACATACAGACAGGAGGACAGAGCATGGTCTTTGGTAAGATTCCAGAAGAATTCTATCTCCAGAGAGGGATATCAAGATGTGGGGAGGAGGGGACATTCCAATGAGGAAAATTCACCTTGACATTGGCAGATAGGCTGCACCTATGAAGAGTAACTCAAATGATCCCTGCCGTGTGTGTGTGTGTGTGTGTGTGTGTGTGTGTGTGTGTGTGTGTGTGTGTGTGTGTGTAGAGACAGAGACAGAGACAGAGGGGGGAGAGAGAGAGAGACAGAGAGAGCACACGAGCGAGCACGCTGTCTCTGTCTTGTGGTGCTGGGTGTCAAACTCCCTCCTATGCATACCAAGTAAACTCTCTACCACAGAACGGCAGAACTGTACCCCTAGTCACAAACCAACACATTTACAATCTGTTTAAACCTCAACACCACAATTATCACTGGGAAAATAATTCTGGAAGAACCATGGCCATAGATATACACAGCAATCAAGAGAGGGGCACCGTCACACTGGGGCGAGGGAACTTGGCTCAGAAGACAGAGGGTAGAGTCTTCTAGAGGCTGGGGGTTAGACAGAGAGGGGGCGCCAATCATGAGGATACAATTTGCAGCTCTCTAGCATAGCAGATAACCACAGTTCACAGTAAGCCACGTGAATACATAGGAGCAGGGAGAGGGGCTCCATGCATCAAGTCTTATAGACAAGGAAACTATCCTGCCTCATCTTTATGTGAGTGTCCATCTTCCAAAATATGACACTGGCTTTCACAGGGTATGATTAGCATCTAAGTCAGTGTTTAAGGAGACACCAGCACTGACCATCCCGGTTTGATTGTCACATGGTAATGTTTTCAAATTTTCATCTGAAGCTACATGAAATCTGAGGCAAATCACATCCTTTTTAAATGGGTACAGGCAGTGGGGAAAACTCTCTCCCTGGATTTAGTTCCCTTTAAACACCACACGGAGACTGGAACATGAATAGGAGGAATTTGAGAATTATTATAAATTCTAACTCTGCTGTCACGTTTCTAAATTTATCCTGTTTATTTCTGTAGAGGGACACAAATGGCCATGGAAGAATCTGTATTAGAATCTGCAAGTAGGAAAACAATGGTCCTAGCGACCTGGAAATGTGCGCTCTGACGCCCAAGAGCAGCCTCATGCTTCAAATGACACCTTAGGGACAGGAAGCAGGTGAACCCTTGCTTATGCCATCACAGCGAGACGGTTTTGCACCCTGAGAGGAAATGTCCCATCTGATGGCTGATGAAGGTGACAAATCCACCTAGAAGCCAGAAACCCATAAAACCAGCCAAGGGCAGGTCAAGCCACTAAGCCAGGAGGAAGGCAGGGATGGCCTTAGCTCTGCTAGGCATGCTCCGCATAGTCAGTTACACAGAACTTAAAAAAAGGCAAGACAAAGAAATAACTTACTGTGTAGGTAATTAATTCTGGTTGGCATAGTGATCCTCTTAAGTTAAAGGGAACGAACACGAAATGCAGAGATGTTGAGAGGCAAAAAGAAAAGCAGGCAAGAGCAGAGTCAGAGTGAAAGTCAGAGTCTGGAGTCACTGTATCATATACTTATGTACACACATGCTCACACATTCGCACACATGTGCATGCACATGTACATACTACTGCAGACTCACACATACATGCTCACATTTGTACACATGCACACACAAGCACAGATTCATGCACATACATGCTCACATGTGAAACATGTACACACATGCACATATAAGCAGAGGCTCATACACATTCATGCTCAAACTTATTACACACATATACATACACCACACACGTGTATATACATGCATATGTGAGCACGGACTCATGCACATTCATGCTCACACTTTGTACATACATGTGCATGCATATGCATTTGAGAGCACATGTGCATATACATATACATGTTTTCACATACACAAATGTACTTTCAAGTACACACACGTGTGCACGTACACTCATGCACACATGAGTATATACTTAGGCATATGCACACACATGCAAACATGCAAGGTTGCCATGCAAGATATTTGGCAATGTTTCTTTTTGGTTTTTTCTCAGATTTCTCTTAGGGCATTTGTGATGAATTCAGACAGGGTTAAGATTTGCCCCAGACCTATATGCACAGTTCCAAATGGGCTTATTGTCACACAACTGCAGCAGTATTTTATCTTTTTCAAGTACTGAGAACAAACCCAGGGCCTCATGCATGCTACATAAAGGATTCTACCACTGAGCTACACCCCCAGTCCTGGTTTTTGAATTTAAAATAAATCTGAATTTTGGGGAGTCAATTTTCTGTTTTGGCTGAAGTATAATAATATATAAATTCCCAGTCAGTAAAAGTCCTGGAGAATTCCAGTTACATGGGCTTTCTTGAAGCTTCCAATATTCTTCTCACTACACCAGAAGGCAAAGATGATCTGCAAGTCATGTATGTATACCTTAGTTTAAAACCAAACCCTGGGGGCTGGAGAGATGGCGGAGAGATTAAGAGCACTGGCTTAACCTCTGGTCCCTTCAGAGGACCTGTGCTCTTTTCCCAGCACCCAGCGTGTAGCCTACATCTACCTGTAATCCCAATGCCAGGGAATGGGAGACTGTCTTCTCAGCTCTGCATGCCTGTAAGTAGTGCCTCAGTATTCATACAGGCAAAACACCCATACACATAAAATAAATACAAAATAAATAATGTAAACCTATTTACTTCTCAGACTAAGTCCAAAGCTTCTAGAAACTGTAGGATGAAAACCAAGTGTGTATGTGTGTGGTGCATATCCACATGACCTGTATATCTGTGTGGAGGTCAGAGGTCATGTGTGGTGTCCTCCTCCATTATTTTCCACCATAGTGTTTTACAGAATGTCCCATTAGATCTGCATCTCATCAACTAGCTAATTTCATCTTGTGCTTCCTAGAAGCTCTGTACTTAGCTTGAGATGTTGGTTGGCAGAATCTTAAATAGGTCTAAGCTGCTTGTCCAACCATTTTCATGTTATGCCGGTTTTTTTTCAAAACTGGTGCTATAGGGAATGGCTTGATGGGATTTAGTTTTATATATAGATGTAAAATAAAATGTTTTTTACATAAATACATATTATATGTGGGCTAGGATATCTATATATCTATATATCTATATCTATATCTATATCTATATCTATATCTATATCTATATCTATATCTATATCTATATATATGTCTCACCATGTAGTCTGGCTGGCCTAGAACTCACTATGTATACCAGGCTAACCTTGAAGTCAGAGATCCTTCTGCTTCTGCCTCCGAGTGGTGGGATTAAAGGCATGTGCCACCATGCCTGGGCCCTACAAAATACCTTTTAAGACATTGCCAAATACTCCCTTTCAGAAAACTTAAAGTCAAAGCACTCCAAGAACTCAAGGGCAGGTTCAGCCTCTGCTTCCAGAGTAGCCAGGAGTGAAATACACACACCAGCCAAACATGTTTGCACCTCCCCGAATATCCAGCGTTTCTGGGGAGGCTCACATGCACAGAGGCTGCTTCAGCCCTTCCTAGAGGACGGGCCAGACTGATTCCTAAGAGGCATTCATCCGTCTGGCCAGTGAGGGGAGAGGGATGATAGATGCACAGCAAGGAGGGGACCCCAAAGGAGGCCAGAGTTAGTGGGAACGGGAATGGCTGGGAGAAAGCGCAGCAGTGCTGGACGGTGTGCTGGGGTGGCAGGCAGGCTTGGCAGCTCTGAGAAACCTGGAGCATGCAGAGGAGGTTTGAATTCTTCAGGAACATGAGGATATAGACCATTGACTCAAAGTGAAGTGAGGCACAGGGTACCTCCCGGTGTCCCCACTTCCTCCATGCTAACTGACTTTCCCAGCAACCTCCCAGAGGCTCCTTTGACCCCAGGACAAAGACCTGGCCAAGGTGTATACATAGAGTGGCCAGCAGACAGTCCACCTGACATCCTGAGCCACAGCTCACACCAAGAGAGGACACAGGGTTCAGCTGAAGATCCCCAAGGACAGGCTGTAGGAAATCGCCTGGATGGTCTAAAGTCTCCTCCCAGGAACAAACTCTTTCTCTCCTCTTTTGATGTTCAAATTCATCCCCTGTCTTTCCCCACTTGGTACTGGCATAAGTCACAGGCAAGCAGCTACCAACAATGGCTAAGGGACGAGCAGACAAAAGGTGGAGCACCAAGGGGAGGTTCTCAAGCTCAGCCCCTGGGACATGTGCTCTGCTGGGTGGTGGTGTCTATGCTATGTGCCCTAAGGGGTACAGTACCTACTGTGAGGTCTGGTTTGGTTCTAGCTGGAGGAAGAAACTGAGCAAATCAGGGGAGCTGCCAATCTCTGCTTACTCCGTTCTGCCCCTGGCTACTATAGCATCTGGCTCCTGGTGATACTCTGAAGCCTTGGATAGCTCTGCTTCCAGATGGAGAGAAGCAGACAGGGAGGGAGCTTGGGGTCATGAAAATACAATGGCCCCCAGGTGCAGAGATGAAGCCCCAGCTGCCCACATGCAGGCTCCCACCTTCTTTCCAATTCTCAGTGGCTGAACAGATGGAGGGGATGAGACTGGGACAGCCTCACGGAGGACAAAGGGAAGGGAGGCCAGCATAGGAGCGAGGGCACAGAGAGGGAAGCCCAAGTGAGAAGCCGGAGGCGTGGAAATAGGTACCTTTATGCTTCTTGATGGCTCCTAGCTCTGAAGTACTCAGGGAGCTCTCTGACAGTTCGTCCCCATCAGGCTCCTGCAAGACTGGACCGCTCCACGATGCTACCGGAGACTCCTTCTCCAGGTCCCAGGAATCTAGATCCTCCTCTCTGGGCTCGAGGGCAGGTAGGGCTTGGGCTGGCTCATTTTCTTCAGGTGGGGGGGCGGCAGAGGCTTCAGTTGCCTCTGGATGGCACAAAGCAGAAGTGGCCTCTCCCTGGTTGGTGCTGTCCATAGAAGCTGCGTAGTTCAGCATGAGGGCAGCATTGTGGTCCTGAGATAGTGAGGTCTGTCAGGGAAGACACACAACAGTGGCTGAGAGCAAATGAAAAGCCATCCCAGGGATGCAATGGGAGTTCACGGTAAGGAGGGAGGGTTTGGCATTTGCTAAGTGACAGTTGGAGACGAACCAGCTTACAGAAGTGCCTGACGATTACTAATACAACAGTCTGCATGCCGAAAAAATTAGTATATGGCCTACATATACTAAGTATGAAGATTAGTTGACACTTCTGAAGCAAAGTCTGAAAGTGGAGAGCAGACAGTCATGGTCATCTTCATCTTCTTCACTTATCTAACCCAGACTGAGTAAATGCTTCCACTATTTGGCTGTGTTGGCACCAGAGATCTGCCTCTCACACCCCAGTGGCTGAAGAAGCCAGACTAAGAGGAGATATCCCTGCCTTGATATTCAAGGACACCAATGAGCATTTCTCGAAGTCCTGGACCCAGGCTACCCACGCAGTGTAGACACTACCAGCTATGGCGACTCACCATTGGCCCTTGTCAGCAACCATGAGGGTGATTTGCAGCACGCTGTCCTGCCACCCTCTTGATGACCTTGAGATCCAATCTATCCAATCATGGCCACAGCTACCTAACCTGTCACTCACTGGGCTCTCTCTCCATCTGCATATTTGGAAATGTCTAGAAAGAACAGGATTTCTTGTATGGCCCCGTGAACTGACGATCTAGCCTGTTCTGCAGCCCAGGGGCATGGCTGCCTTCAGGGGCACTTCTCGCCCACCTTAGCTCCATGAAGATACCACAGAGCAGAATATCAGGGGAACTGGACCGGAACATTTTGTAGAATAACCTTTATTTCTATCAGATAAAAGAAAGGACTACACATATTTTTTTTCACAAAATATTTAAATGTTTTAGAAATGAATAATATCAGGAAAAGTAAACCAGGGAGGCAGCTAGGTGTAGACTTCACCACAGGGGGTGTCTTACATGTGCCTTTATTTCTGTCTTAGTAACCATTCTAGAAATGACTCACCAAGCTCTCAAGCCTCAGAGCACCACCAAGCAGACAGCTGCTAGCTTCCTGCGTCAACAGGACAAAGGACTACTGTGGTCCCAGAGGTAACTGACTCTGGTGGGAAGGAACTGTACTGGACTCTGCCGAGGGGACCTCTGGATGAATGAGGAACTGGGGTACTATGCTGACAGACTCCCACCTCCCGCTGCTGCGCTCACCTACCTTGGAGATCCCTGAAATTATGATGGTGCTTTTCTTCCGTGGGGACTTCAGTTTCAGCTTTGAGGACTCGCTGAGCTGCCGAATGGCAACTTCAGCCACAGGATCTGAGCCGTTCAGTACCAACAGTTCTGCCAGAAAGAAGGCAGCACTGAGTTCAGTAGCAAACTTAACAAGCTCCAAGCGAAGCCCCAGGACAGGGGGCAGCATAGTCTACAGGCAGTGGTCGGCAAGCATTTGGAAGAAGGAGGGAGAAAGTAAGGGATTGGGATTTTTTCCCAACTTATCTCCCCATAAAGTAGAAGCAGACAGGAGCCACATGTAAATGAACAGGCAAGGCCTGGTTCTGGTAAAACTTTATTTTCGGAAACAAAGGAAGGCCACTGTTATCTACAACTTGACTCCAAGTAGCTATGAGCTTCTCACCGATATATCTGTCTGAGGCTCACATGTTTTACTGTTTATAAGGCAATGCTCTTTCTCAAGAGGGCTATGTGAAATGGCAAAGGCCAGCAGACAAAAATAATTTGTTGGCAGAGGAGATGGTACAGTAAGTAAAGGCACCAGGTCTAATGATCTAATCTGAGTTTGATCCCTGGAACCCAGTGGGAGAAGGAGAGAACAGATTCCTGCAGTTGTCCTCTGAACATCACATGCACACACACACACACACACACACACACACACACACACACACACACACACACACTCTCTCTCTCTCTCTCACACACACACACACACACACACACACACACACACACACACACACACCCCTACACAAAGAGAGAGAGAAAGTTTTCAAACATTGAGAAAATTTTGACCTCACAAAGGCACATAACTCCTTTTCCCTCCAAAAGTGGCTGACACAGATCAGTAATCCAAGGCAGTCGATAAAAGCTATTAAGAGCTGGCCCTTCCGGTGTCATAAATGTACCAATTGCTGCTGACGGAGCCTGCATGCTTTGTCATCTGCTCATTCCTTAGCTCCATCAGGTAAGTTCTTTCTTTTTAAAAAATCTCCACTTGACAAGATGCCAGGCCATCAGGTAGGTGGCTAAGTGGAGAGGGCTTTTATCCCCCAGCCAGTTTGCTCTTCTAGCTTATGCTGTTCTGCTAAGGCAAAATTAAACATGACAAAAGGAGGTTCAGGGTGTAGCTCAATGATACAGCACCTGCATAGCATACATAAGGCCCTGGGTTTGATTCCCAGAACTGCAGAAGCAAATGAAGGAACCAGGACAATAAAATCATTTTAGGAGCAGGACATCGGCCATGGCCACAGGCCATAGGGACTGGTTTCTACAGTCACACACTTGGCCCCAGGGCTGGGCTCAGCCACTCCTTGCTTTTTAGGTGGAAGCTGGAGATCAAACTCAGGTCCTCACACTGACTTATGAACAGGAAGATACCTGTTCAACATGTTGATTACCTGAAAATAACCCTAAGATTACAGAATTGGTACTATCACAGCTTGAATGTAAAATGTTCCCCAGAGGCCAGTGTTTAGAGGGCCTTCTGAGATGGCAGTGCTACTCTGGAGCTGTAATACCTTTGAGGATGAAACTTGATACCCTTGAAGGTTAGCCCAGGCTCTGGTTCCAAAACTTCCTCTCTGCTCCCTGGTTAGCCATCATGTGAGCAGGCTGTCACACACATTTACTCATCAAACAGTGAGCTAAAACAATCCTTTCCTCCCTTATACTGTTTCTGTCAGATCCTTTTGTCATAGTGATACAGAATATACAAAAGAGCTAATCCAGAAAATTGGTACAAAAGCGGGTTATTGTATTTGTGAAACCTATGTGGTTTGGTTCTTTGGAACTGACTTGTCGGAAGAATGTGGAAGAGTTTGGAGATGTGAACTAGAAAAGCCCCTGAAGAGGCTCTCACCAAATAACACAGGCACTGCCATTGCTCACTGTAACTAGAAGGTGAGACCTACTGCTGAAGACATGACACACTCTCAGTTAGAACACAGAGAAGGCTGGAACTGACCTGAAAATCTCCTCCCTGCTAGAAGGTGCTATGCAGGCAGCTGGGGGAGAAAAAGAATCAGTGGGCTTACACAGCAGAAACCCCATTCCTCTGCACTGACCTAACAGGCAAGACATATTTCCTAGTGCAATAGCAGCATGACTGCTACAGGATAACCTTCTGCCTTTTGGATGTGAAGTCAGCTACACAGGAAGGAATTAACACCTGATCCTATAAACCTGGTCAAAACCCAGGCTTGGGAAGGGGCTGTCTATTGTGGCTTTGCTAAATGGACATTGGTCAGAAATATTTGTTTTCATTCACATTAGTGTTTGCCTCAGCTTTTGTCAGAGAAGCCCCCTTTGGCAGTGGTCAATGCAGAAACTCATAAAAGAAAAACTCATAAAAGAAAATACCTGACCTCTCCAAGACTCAGGGAACACTCTGGAAGAAAGGGAGGAAAAAGCTAGAGGCTAGGAAAGAGTGTGTAAACTGCTGTCCTCTGGATATGAAATGGCCTTTGTACTCATGAAGCACAGCAGCAGCGATTACTTGCACAAGATCAAGTCAGTCAACATTCCACATGCATGAGTGGGTTCACAGTCCCTGTTCCTAGCTGAAGGGCTACTGGAACTTGACGGCTGCTAGGAATAGGAAGTCATTTTTCTTCAAGGATTGTAGTCACTGGTAAGTTACCCATGCTCTGGTGGATGTCCCCGTATACATACAGGGACTCAGTTTATAAAAATTAGAACGAGGCACGAGGTGGGGGGATTGTGTTGGGGAGGGTCTGAGAAGACAGGGACTGGGGAGTCGTGGGTGGATATGATCAAGATACATAGTATCAAAACATAAAAATATTTTTTAAAATGAAGAAGAGTTCTAGAATACTGTAAGTAGACCTTATTTCTGTGGGTGTATGGAAGATCTGCATGCTGAGAGAAGCACTGAGTTTGAAATGGGAACAAGGACTCCATTAGAACATTTGTGTTACATTGTAGCACAGAATTCAAAGGAATTCATAGCACAGCATTCGGACGATGGCATGGTTACTACTGGCTGCTTTAGTCAGGCTTACAGTGGGGCTGAGAACAGAAATTAGAGCAGAAAGACAGGAAAAATGAAGTCTTTAGCTAGGAAAGAAGAATCTCTCAAACTGCCAAAGCAAATGGCAGGTGGCCATAGTTATTCAAGCACCATTAGGAAGAAGTCAAATAGTATGTACTAGGATGTAGGAAGGAAGCTCTCAGGACATTTTAGGAATTGGTAAGACCCCTGATACCTCCAGCATATAAAACTACATATTCATTTGAAAGATACTCAAATGGGACTTCATAGAGAGATGTGTCACAGGTTCACTCATCGGGGACTCAGAAGCCACTGTGGTCATGATACAAGGAGGCCTAGCTACATAACAAGCAATCAGTGAAACTTAGGGTTGTCAGCATGGTGCTAGGTTTTCAAGCATGCAGCAAACAAGAGTTATGGGATCATAAAGGGTTGCACCTAGATTCAGGAAAGCATGTAGGGCCAAGTACTATTCATTCAAGGTTTCCTGTGGGGAGAATCTCATTGGGCGGAATCTCTGAAGATGAAGCCTAAGCTGAAGTAGAGACCCCAGGATGTTGGCAAAGCCAGGACCATAAGACAGATCCCAAGGAAAGCTGTGGTAATGAGTGGAGCCAGGCCAAGAGACAGGCCACACGGCTGCAAATGGCAAAGGTCCAGGAGTGGAATTCTCTGTCTCTATTGGTGCTCAGATCATTTCTACCACACGCATTAAATGCCAGACATAGGACTACGGCATTCAGTGTCTTTGTAGGGTTCAGTCTCCCTCTAGTCTAAAATTTCCTTCCATCCTCCCATTTCTCACTTCTGAATGGGCACAATTACTCTGTATGTACCCTTGCAGTCTGGAAATACCTAACTTTCCTTTTGATTTTACAGGAGCTCACAGATAAGCGACATCCCTGAGTCTCAAAAACCAAATTCTAAACTTAGATCCTTTAAGAGTGTTTGGAACTATTAAGTTTATAGGGACTCTTAAAGTTAAACTAATTGCATTTTGCATTATAAGATGACTATGAACCTTTGGGCCAGAGTGCAATACTGTGGCTTAGATATCAATGTCTTCCACAGGAAGTGTTCTGAACACTTGTTCCCCAGCCAATGGCACTATTTTGGGAGGCTGTGGAACCTTTAGAGGTGGGGCGTAGCTGGCAGACATCTGACACTAGGGACAGGCCTTTGAAGGGGGATAGCCCTGGGTTTAGAATCTCTGTACTTGCTGGTCTAATGTGAAACTGACTCCTTATGTGTTTACATGTCACGCCTCCCCCAACCCCATGACGGACTGAAACTGGACCCAGAATAAGCTTTCCCACCAAGAAGCTGTTCCTGTTAAAGGTTTGATTGCAGCTATGGAAAAATAACTAAAAGAAGCACCCAGAGAGCTCAGAAAACCACTCTTAAATGCTCGAGAGGACAGTGTGGAAAAGCACAGCATCTGGTCCATGCTGTTCCCAGGGTGGCTCATCCAATGGCACTGACATCATCCACATGCCAAATGATAAGAGCTTTCACAGTTACAAAGTGGGGCCCCTACTTCCTGCTTATTTTGTTAAAGTGCTCCACAGATCTATTAGGGACCCAGCTCTGTCCTCAGTCTCCCTTTACATGACATTTTCATTCTCATTTTTCATTTTCTATTTGCCACTAAACCAAAGACTCCCCGAGTAGGTTGGGGAGGGGGAAACGTTCACTCCTAAGCTCAGAAGTGCAGGTATCTTACCCGTGTCAGAAGAGGAGAGTGTCTTGCTGACGGGGGCGCTGTGGCACGAAATGGCCTGGACAGAGATGTCCTTCTCAATGACCTTCACTTTGATAGGTGTCCTCACAGGGGACTCTGCAAGAACAAGACTCCATCAGCAAGGGCATGCAAATTTTCAACAGAAGATTCTAGAAAGCTAGAGGAAGCCCCTACTGCACCTTGAGGCCCTACATTGATTACTGGCTGGAGCTGGGCTTTAAGATTTACACCGTCTATTCTTTCACTGTGCTGGCAAAAGTGGGGCTGGGCGTCTAGACTGGAGTAAAAATTCAGTGACATTTTAATAAAACGAATTCATGTGTGAATTTTGTGTCCATGACCTGTGCCATTGGAGTTACTTTTGGGAAGATGGTTCCTTTACACAATATACCAATAAAATAACAAAACTTCATTTCCCCACCCAGGGGCCCAGCTACATTGCAAAACAAAGGTTTATGCTAGCCCCATTTACAAAACCAAAATAAGACCAAAAATAAAAAAAACAAAACTCTTTTTTGAGACATGGTATCATATACCCCAGGTTGGATAATATTTCGTGTTAGGCAAGAATGACTCTGAACTCCTGATTGTCCTACCTGCATTTCCTTAGTTCTGGAGTCACAAATATGTGCCACCATGGCTACTCCATACAATTCTGGAATCCAGTCCAGGACTGCATCTATGCTAGATGAATGCTTCTCACCTAAGCCACACCCTCAACCCCACATCATGCCTCTTTATCAGTGGTGTTTAACATACATTCAGTTACCTGTATTAGACTTAATAATCATGAGTGTGATGGAGTACTGAGTTCCATGTGGCTGGAGTCTTAGATCCAGACTGTAACTTTGGTGTAATTGCAGGAAGAACCCCATGTCTGTCTGTCTGTCTGTCCATCCCTTCCTCCCTCCCTCCCTCCACCCCCACCCCTCTTTCTTTCCAGGCCACCAAACTTCTTTGCTAAGCCTTGGTGCTGAAGCTCACAGTGCTCAGCGGTGCAGGGTGAGCCCCGCCCCACAGAGGCTGGTCTCTCCTGCAAGGAGACTGCACTCTGGGCTCACCTGAGCTCAACGGGGATGCCCTCCCAGTGTCAAAGCGAGGTTTGGTCTTCACGGCAGTGACAGTGGTGACCACAGTCCCACATGGCATCACTGTACGGTCCTTTTCTATCTTTGCAGCAGAAACGAGGGGAGGAGCTGGCCAGGACTTCAGATCACCAGGTTCTACGTAAGAAAACTATGGCAAAGATAGACATTCATTTTGAAACACAGAGGAACTTCCATGGTCAGCCGCTTCCCACACTCACTAAGCCACCACCCATACCCAGAACATGGTGTCACAAGAGCACAGAATACCCATGTCCTTTCCTGGTATAGTAATGACCTCTAGATAACTTCTCAAACCAAATACAACAAAAATGCAAGGGAAAAGCTATTTTCCTGTACTGCTCAAGGAATTGCGGTAAGAACAAAAGGTTATACTTGTTCTGTCTGATGTAGTTCAGGTGTTTTTTGTTTGTTTTTCCCTGAATATTTTCAGGCTGGTTGGTGCAAACTACAGCTATAGACCTACAAATATGTATTCTGCAGAGAGTAACAACAGGCTGACTTAGCTGCACTATACTGGCTTTTTTACCCCCCAATAATCTCTAGTTTTTTCACCCATGTTACTTAATTTTTTTTTTTAAATCAACCTGAACTGACAAAGACCCAAGAGAGCCAGACTCAAATCCATCAAACTCAAAGCAAAGGATTTTTTACAAGGAGGGCAGCTGGGTTAGCTGAGTTAACACAGGAAAATGTCAGCTCCTACAGTAGCCAGCTTAAGCCAGTCCTGGCAAGATGTGTCCACCTGAGTCTGCTGAGGAAGAACATCGTGGGTGAGCTCGGCATGTCACGTGGAGGTCACAGTAAGAGAACGTGCCATCATACCTCTGCAGTGACTGAGCCCAACACCGAGCTTTCAGGCTCTGTCCCACTGACCAGTCTGAAGGTCTGTGGGCCATTAGGCTGCTTCCTAAATAAGTCCAGGTGAACGGTTGCTATCCCCATCAGACCTAGAGTGGAAGACAAGAAGGAGCAATGGTGATGTTTCCGGTCACACACCCCGAGGGATGTTCTGTTAGGTTCACTACACAGTGTTAGTGTCACCAAACATAGAGGCTGTGGGCACTCCAGAGGGAACGAGGCTACATGCCAGGCCTGGCAAAGGCAATATCCAAACCACATAGGGTGTAGAACTGCACCAACCATCCTTGAACCACGACAGAAACTGGAAAACAGTGGGGGCGTAGGGGGGTGGTATAAAAGGAAATGAAGAAGCTATTAAATGTCATGGGTGAAACATACATGGGAGGATGGAGGGGTCAAAGCATGATGGCAATGAGGATGGAGGGGTCAAATATGATGGCAATGACCTACTATAAATTGTATGCCCTGAATGTGAAAAGCAAGAATAAGAGGGAGAGAGGGGGTGAGAAAGGAGGAAGAGAGAGACAGGTAGGAGTGCAATGACTAATCAAAGATTACGAGCAATAGGGCAAACATTCAGAATGAGAGCTAAAACACAGGCTGCGTGGACATACTCTGCTTGGCTGCTGTAAAGCTGCAGTTTCACAGACTCCACCAGGCTGCCCTGGAATGGAGGAGGGTGGGCCAGCAGGAGCAGGGGCTGGGAGGTACAGCTGGATAGGCCAATGGTCTCTTCCTTCTCAACTGTAATGTTTATATGGATTTTAGCATCCAAGAGGTCTGAGAGTGTAACTCAGTGGTATAACACTTATCTAACATGCTTGAAGCCCAGCATCACAAAAAAAATGAAAGAAAAAAATAATTTAAGGACCAGCGAGATGGTTCATCAGGTAAAGGCACGTGTCACCAAGCCTGACCAATGACACTTGATTTCCAGAACCAAGATGGAAAGAGAGAATCAACTCCTGCAAGCAAGCTGTCCTCTGACCTACATGGACACACCACTAAATGTAACAACACAAGAATCTAACAAACATCGACACCGATGTAACCCAGGCGTACACTCAAGTCCATGACTATGTTGGCGACTTTACCCTAGACTGTTGATTTCCTTTCTGAATCATGTGTCTATCTTTTAAAAGATTTATTTATTTTAATTATATGAATACAGTGTAGCTGTCTTCAGACACACCAGGAAAGGGCATCAGATCCCATTAAAGATGGTTATGAGGCACCATGTGGTTGCTGGGATTTGAACTCAGGACCTCTGGGAGAGCAGTCAGTGCTCTTAACCGCTAAGCCATCTGTCCAGCCCACTTTTTTTTTAATTTAAAAAAAAAAATTGAAGGAAATCCACTATGTCTACAATGGTTTGAAATTGCTCCTCTAAAAATTATTGAAGAAAGATTCTGGATTTTAAAAGTAGAGACTGAGAGACGATTTAGTGCTAAGAGTGCTGGCTATCCTTCCAGAAGTCCCAGGTTCAGTTCCCAGCCTGGCAGCTCACTACAATCTGGTCCTGAAAGATTTGGCACCCTCTTGTGGCCTCTGTAGGCACCACATGCACATAGCGCACAGACATGCTTGGAAGGCAACACACACATACACACACACACACACACACACACACACACACACACACACACACACACACGTCAAAACAAAGGAAAAAGTTTAAACACTAGACAAGCACGTCCCAAATGGATGACATGGTTGATGCTTAACTTTGTACCAGACATTCCATGGGGAGACCTGTGGTTCAGAGGAGGCTGCTCCCTCCTTCACAGGGTTTCTCCCATCCACACTCCAGAGTGCTTGTCTGGAGCACTGCTCTACACGTTCACCACCCACCTTCAGACGAGCACTCGTCCTGTGAGATCTGCAGGAGCAGCTCCTTGGATTTGGCATTCAGTTCACTGCAAAAAGAACAAGCCCGTGTGAACCATCCAAAAAGCTCAATGCTATAGGGTTGAGTTTTCCCCCACACCCTGCTCTGTGTGTGTGTGTGTGTGTGTGTGTGTGTGTGTGTGTGTGTGTGTGTGTGTGTGTGTATTATACTAAGGAACACGAGGCTGTCAGTCATTAAAAACACACTGCTTGCAGCCTGACAGTTCAGAAATAGCTACTGATGCACCCAGGGGTTGGCCTTTCAGCGGGGACCCATGGAACACCCTTTGGTGATAAGAAGTATATTAGAAAGAGCTAATACAACAGCTATATAGCACATGACGGGCTGGCAGTGCAGACTGAGACCTTGATTTCATTTGGTTAATTTTTATTAACCTAAAATTAAAAGTCGCATGTCACTGCTACCATTTTTCAAGTACGACTATGCAAAATTAACTGAATATAAAACACAGAACATCCATCAAGCCTCCCCCGCTCCTCCTCCTCCTCCTCCCCCTCCCCCTCCTCCTCCCTATCTTTTGCTTAAGATCCACGCAGTATTCCTGCTTCCATGCTGTCACCTTTAACAGCTTTAGGTGATTCCCTGGAGAATCACAGACTGTAGAGCAACTGCACTTTTGACAGGCGTCTAGAACTCCGCTGCCTTGGCCTTATTAAATTTTATTCATCCAAGTCCTTACAGATAGACTGTTTGATAACAGAGTCCTTTCCAGTAAACGGACAGAGGTTAACATCCTCACACAGTTGGAGGTCAGAGGATAACCAACCAAGTGGGTCCTGAACACTGAAATCCTGGAATCCTTGTTGAGTTTGGCAGCGAGGGCCCTTGCCGGCTCCCTTTCCAGGATCTGCCCCTCATTTCTGACATTTTGTTTTCTAAGTGCGCTAATCAATTTGTCTAGATCAAGATCATCCTGTCCTGATGCCGGCGGTCTGCTGCCATGACCAATCATCCATGGAGAGATTTTAAACTCCTATTACAAAAGTGTTCATGAACTTCTCCTAGTTCAGTGTTTCAAGACTGGGAGCCAGTATTAAGCACCACTGACTCTCTTTGGGGCAGGCGTGAAGACGGGCAGTTTACCTTCTCCTATGATTTGCTGACACTGGGAGTTTTTAATGAATTTTCTTATATTAAGCCAGCTTTACATTTCTGGTACAAACTCGAGCGAACTTATTTATTTATTATTTGTTTTTGAGACAGAGTCTCTGGACAGCTCTGAGTGTCCTGGAACCAGGCCAATGTTAAACTCAGTGATCTGCCTGCCTCTACCTCTGCCTTTCAAGTACTGGGATTAAAGGCATGCACTACCACACCCCGCTTTGATTTATTTATTTTTAATAGAATGGCTATATAAACCTTTAGATTATTTAATTTATGTGTGTCCATGTTTTGCCTATATGTATGTATACCTCATGTATGCTTAGTTCCTGCAGAGGCCAGAGGAAGGAATCGGATCCCTGGGAATGGTCGTAAGCCACCATATGGATTCTGGGAACCAAACCTAGGTCTGCAAGAACAGCCAATCTCTTGACCAGAGCCGTAGCTCCCAAATGGATGTATTTTAATGCATCCTTGGACTCCATGTGATGACTTTTTTATTTAGTATCTTTATACTGTTGTTTATAAATGGTTTTCATGTCCCTTTTCTATTTTCTCCACCAGAGGTTGGCATCAGTTGGAGGCTTCCTTCTGCTCTGTGCGGCTGGCCGCTAAGGGAAGCAGGGAATCCTGAACAGTCCTTTGTCCCAAAAAGAGGAAAAGGGTGATCCCCGGAGCTGCCTCTAAAAAGAAGTCCATGGCTGTCTTTCAGAAACTCAGGACACCTTGTTTTCATTTCTTTAATAATTTTTAGTATAAACAGTGCTACACAGTGGCTCCAGGACCCGTCCATCTTGTCACCACCAGGCCTCTGAGGATGCAAGGCTGTACTCACAAGGTGAGCTCCTCCTCCCAGCTGAGGTCAGTAGTGTTTCTCACTAGGGTGCCGATGAATCGCTGTGCAGGCTCGTTCAGCTGGGCCACACACATATGGCTAATGCCTGCGATCAGACGAAGCAAGGTTGTATTTGGCTTTTATCTTTTAATTACATTGCTTACCCACACAAGAAAGAGTAAATTAAGTGGAAAAAAAAAATCTCACCCAAGAGAACTTTCTGTCATTTTCCAGTTACACACTCTCAATGGCTGGGGCAATAACTTAGTGGTAACAGCCCTGGACTGACCCCAGTGTCCCACTTCCTTCCACCAATTCATCAATCCTGGAAGCAGCAGGACTCCCAGGTATGGAGCCTCACCTTGAAGCAGCATGCTAGGTGCTGAGGCTTGGCCCCTCTTTAGACTAGACTAACGGCCTACCCAAAGGATGGTTGGTACTAAGCTTTCCTGTGGCTGCATCTCACAGACAACGCTATCCCACTTACAAGCAGCAGGTGTTTTCACTCCTCATCTAACCCAAGAGCCTTCAGTGGTAGTTCTACAGGCACTGTGACATCTCACAGCTGTTCCTGCTCTGAGACAATGTTCCTCTATAGCGTCAGTCCCAAAGTCCTCTGTGGTCAGTAACCTGACCACAATGCTTGACCACATTTCAGGTAGGGTAACTGTCACAGTCACTCCTCCAGGGAAGACTCAGATCCATTTCCAGATACGGACATCTCGGTATGGACAGAGAATGTGATCTGGTCTCATACATGTGCACCCCAAGCTGGGACCCCACCTCTGCCTGGTAGTCCAGGGGATCTACTCAGCCACAGGTGATCCAGGTATGAAGGGCAATATGCAAGCACTTGCACCAAAAACATCAGCTACAACCATCTTTGTAGAGACTTAGTTCAAATGAAGCCTCTTTATGCCTTGTAAACTAGAAGAACCTTGGCAAATAGTGACCAGAATTCCTAGCATTCTTAAACCATGACCAGAACCTCACTCCATTCTCATGACCACTGGAATCCTGGGGAGGACCAGGACTCCACAGCTGCCTTCCTCTAGTAGCAGCACCAGAGGCACAGAGCCCCCATAAGCCACTCAGACACCCCACGTTTTAGGACAGCATAAGTTGCACTGCTCAGAGGCTCAGGGGTGCTCAACATGAATTTATTGGCTGAAAACAGAGAGAGCAACCACAACACTGCTTTCCAGCCTTCATGTACATGCAGATGAGTTTAGATGTAATCCTTATGGGGTGCGGTGTGATGCTTCATGGCATGTCTGTCCTGTATAATGATCAGATTCTGTTACTCACATTGCTACTGTGTCAAACCCCTGCCCTTTCTCTGAATTTGGAACACTTAGAATCCTTTCCACAAACTTTCTGGGTATGCATGATTGGCCACCACCAGCCACAGTGGCTCACTGTGCTCAGGGGGTTACAGCTTGTGGCCTTTGGACCCCAAGCCCATTAGCCAAAGACCAAGTTTTTCACTCTATTTCTGCCAAGAAAGGCAAGGATCACACTATAGACCCAACTAGGTTGCCACATGAGAATTCGCCATCCCCAGCCGAAGAAGATCCCTTCCACAGTGTGGGCAGACCCATGAGGCTCTGACAGCAACCAGCACCCACCTGAAGCACCAGGGTGGTTTAGCAGGGAAACTCGGATATTCTTCACCTGCAATTTTAGTTCATGAGCCCTTGGAGGTTTGGGAGGGCAGGGTTCCTGAGCAGTGGAGGAAGTGCACTGTAGAGTCTGTGGGGGGAAAAGCAAAGCAACGGATGTGAGGATGTGAGGGGTTGGCCAGGGGTACAGACTTCTACATGGGACAGTATCTTCAGGGACATCATAACGGGGCACCTGACCTCCAGGGTCAGCTTAGAATTAGCACTCCTCTCTCACGGAAAGGTTCTGTTGCCTCTGCGATGAGCCTTTTCTATCCCAAATGAAGAACCTGCAAATAGTGAGGACCCTGTTCAAAGCCTGCTTGTGGACTACCTTCCAGGGCAGTGAGGACTAGCCAGCTCATGCCCCATGCTCAGACCCAGGAGAGGTGCTTTTAGATAGAGAGTTGGTCCCCAGGCTGTGATGCTGGACAGGACAACATCCATCAGCCTGTGGTCATTTCCTGCCTCCGGTCATAGGAAAAACAGCTATGAACCCCTGATATTGCACAAGTGAGGGGACAGAGGCAGGTGCATCAGGCACTGGCTGCTCTGGCAGTGCTCATAGGGGCTCTTAAATCTAGCACAAGAACGTAAGACTTCAGAAGGTTCTCTGAGAGGTGCTGGGCTCTCAGTGAAAGCCATGCAGGAGCTATCCTGGGTGCTGACTGGGCTTGAGACACTTCTTAGAACACAGTTACTAACGTCTCCAGAGACACTCATGGGTACCACCCAGCAAACACTGTTATGTTCTTCCCTTCCGTGAATGAAGACTACCAAAGGCCAGGAAGGACTATAAACTTCCTTAAAGCACTGGGATGGGTTGGAGATGAGATATGTCATCGGTTGTGTATGTTTGGCTATTTTTTTTCTTTCCTTCGTGTGTATGTGTACATGTATGTATGGGTGTTTACATGTGTGTAGGGGCTCACATGTGTGTGAACAAGGACATGTCTATGCATATGAAAGCCTGTGGTTGTGAGCAGCTGTAATCTTTAATCACTCTCTAACTCAGTTATTGAGGCAGGCTCTCCCCCTTGAATACAAAGCTTACCAATACGGCAGTCCAGTCAGTCAGCTTCCTTCAGGATCCCTAATCTCTGCCTTCAGAGACTAAAATTACAGGCAGACTACCAAGCCCACCTGGCATTTACTTTGGGTTTTAGGAATCCAAATTCCAATCTTCATACTGGCACAACAAGTGCTTTAACCACTGAGCTATAAGGGTTCAACTTCTGGGCCATAAATACCGAAGTACTCAGGCAACACTATTCTGAGTGTTTCTATGATGGTTGCTAGGGATGGGATCAATGTTCAGGATAGACTTTTTTTTTTCTGGGACAGGGTATTGTGTCACCCAGGCTCAGTTGGCCTCAGAGTCATTTTGTAATGGAGGAAGACCTTGAACTTCTGATTTTCTGGCCTCTACCTCCTGACTGCTGGCATTAGAGGCATATGCCTCCATGCCTAAGATATACGGTCTTAGAAATTGAATCCTGGATTTCATGCATGCTGCATGCTAGAGGAGGACCCTTCCAACTAAGCTACAGCCCAAGAGACCAACATTTAAATGGACAGAATAAATGAAGTAAATGGCCATTCCTAGTGGGGTGGGCTTCATCCTATCAGTTGAAAGCCCGAGTAGAAAAGTCTGAGCCATCCACAAATGAGAACGATTCCTCCTTACAGACAGCTCAAGCTGGGCAATAGCCTTCTTCTGCTTTTAGAATCAAACAGAAACACTAGTCCTGCTAGGATTTGAGCTCTCAGCCTGTGGTTGGTCTGGACTTGGGCCAAACCATCAATTCTCCCAGTGTTCAAGGCTTCAGACATGGGCTAGAATCACACCATGTATTTATCAGCCACAGTATCATAACAGTGTTTGTAAATTTCTCTCATCCCCATGCACAAGTGCTCAATTTCTCTGGAGAGCTGCCATGAGTGAAACAGGACAATTTCATTTTAGAATGTGATTAGATATGATAGCCTAGGACCTTTTGTTTTTGAGTCCATGGATTCTGAAAATACAAAACTGTTTTGTGAATTGCCTCAGATTTTTATATTTCTGGTTGCCAGTACCCTCTGCTCGCCAAGAATCCACTATTAATAGGAATACTAGAAGAGAGGTTTGCTCCTACCTCCGTGGGTGTATAACTGATGGTGGTACTTAGGAAGAGAGAACCCCTGCCTTATGCCTCTGAGAGGGAAGACTATAGCCCTGTTGTTCTTATCTGCTAGCTGAGCTCTGCCTGCCACCCTGTAAGCAAAGGAGAGTGAAGACGGCTTCTTGTATTCCTGTGACCCTAGTCACCCAGAACTTAGCATCCAACCCTGTCACCAGCTGACCGTGTCTATTGAAGAGAACAAACTGGAGGACCACAGCTTCAGCAAAGAGTGGCCTGGCAACCTTTCCCACTATGGATCTTGAGGCCGTATCCTAATACCATGGGTGATATCTGCCTGTGCAGTGTCAGCCCCACCAGGGAAAGCGAAGGCCGTGGGAACACTAGCTCAGAATCTCCCGTGTCCTGGGCTTACCTGAGCTTCCTTGGCCTGCATGGGCTTGGTGCTCAGGAAAACAGATGGCGAGGCAGCACTAACTAGGTGCTTGAAAAGATCCTTGAGGGCTTCAGAAAGCACGTTTACCTCCAGTACCTGCTTCTGGAGAGAGACGGGTCATCAGATCACTGCGTGGCAGATACGAGCACCTGACTGGTGGGCTAGATGTTAAACCATCAGACGACATCATGCAACTTTGGTTTGATGCTAGCTCTTCTCTCTAGGACTGCAACTGTCCTGCTAGCTCACGACAAGCCAGGAATGGCGGTAGTCTTCAGGAGCACAGCGGTGAGAAATCGGGGACCTTTGTATTATGAACCAATCACGTCACCAAGTACGTGGGGCTGAAAAGGCCCCTGAGCCGTAGAGGAGCACAGCACAAGAACTCGATGGCAAGCAGACAGAGTCAGGGCTTAGGACCAGACAAGCTGTGCAAAGACTCCAGGCCCCAAACACTGAACATCAATAAATACGTGTGGCTTTCAGTCATTGGATCTTGACTGTAGCTGTGTGGGTTATCTGGTTTATTTGATTTTATTTTAACAAAAGCCACTCAAGGAGGACAGGTTCATTTTGGCTCAGTTTTAAGGCGTGGTCTATCGTGAGAGGGAAGGCAAGGTAGCAGGAACGTGAAGCCACGAACCACAGTGTGTATCAAGAGGCAGAGAGAGAGGAATGCTGGTGCTCAACGTGTTTTTCCTTTTTCTTCATCTGGGATCCCAGCTTATGAGACGGTGTTGCCCACATTTGGGATGGGCCTTCCCATCTCAGTTGAAACTCCCCCAGTGACTTGTTTGGATCTCATCAAGTTAAGAATCGCGCTTTAACTGCTACCACTCTGCAACTCAGACATCTCCCATATTCAAGATGTCAGGGTCCCAGTGTCCCATGTAAAGCCTGGTAAGAGACCACAATAAGCTTCCTGGGATTCGTTTTGCACCATTCCTATCTGGGTACTGGTGCCTGTCCATGTGTGCATGGTTCTGATCTGGGCAGCAGATCTCTATAAATCAGTGGTTCTCAATTTATGGGTCATGACCCCTTTAGGGATAGAAGGGCCTTTCCCACGGGGCCACAATCGGTTGTCCTACATATCAGATATTTACATTACGATTATAACAGTAGCAAGATTACAGTTATGAAATAGCAATGAAATAATTTTATTATTTGGGTGTCACTACAACATGAGGAACTGTATAACAGGTTAAAACAGTTAAGAGCCTGTGCTTTGAAGCAGGAGGCCATTACCTATCCCCTCAAAGGCCCCTTGAAAACCTAAGTTGAAATAAAAGACACATGATCTAGAATAACCATTTAAAATGTACTCGTTTGTATACACACAGTACTAAGTTAAGTATCCACTACTTAAATATGCTCACTACTACTCAAAGATGAGCCTCGGACTCCGTCCTATCCGGAGTCACGTCTCCAACCCCCTGCATTCATCTTTTTTCCCCCTGTGGATTGCATCCTCTAGACCGGATGTGTCATAATGTACATATGTCTCCTGAATCAAGCTTCCTTTATTGTTTACAAGACTAATCAGAATACAGCATGCACCAGCACATCAGTTCATTCCCGGCTGAATAACATCCCATTTTATGACTGTGCCTCACATTGAGCTCTTGTTTCTCTGTCTGACCTGCACAATGGCTTCTTACTCAGTAGACAGAGGAACTCTGGACTGATGGCACTACACACACAAGATACACAGACACCTATGCAGGCAAAAAACCCCATACACATATAAATAAAAATAAATATATAAATCAACAAAGATGGGGGAAATTCTATACCTGTACACTGACCGAGGCAAATTAGTCAATATCAGAATGGTAACACAGCTACCCATGGGGAAAAAACGACTCAAGGAATCACACAAACTGGTGATTTTCCCATAAGAAATTCCCTTTTCCACATAAGAAATTCAACGCTGCTGAGCTTGCCTTTGTAGACTGCAGGCCTAGACAAATGATATCATCAGAGAGAAGCAAGAAACAGAAGAAGGAAGTCCCCAGCCCAGTTCATTCTCTTTTTCCTCCTTCCTTCTGCTGTTTGCTTCTCTCAGACAATGACATCAGCTGTCCAGGCCTGCAGTCCATACAGATGAGCCCTGCCATGTTCAATCTCCTCTGCCAAGAAGGGGACCATTCTGTGTTCAAGATCCACCCCCCCCCAATAGCTATGTTATCAATCTCATATTAGTTATTTCTCCTTGGTCAATATTGTGTGTCTGTGTGTGTGTGTCTGTGTGTGGGGGGGGCATGTAAAATTTACCAGCTCAAACCAAACCAACCAAACCCTTATACTGCACACATCTACCTAAAAGTATGAAGGCTGAGACAGTGACAGGATGAGGATGGAGTGCTTGCTTAGCATGTGCAAGGCCCCGGGCTCCATTTCCAGCGCCAGAGAAAAAGCGAAGAGAGCGGAAAGACAAAAGTGAGGCGAAAGGAGAAAAAGGAAAGTATCTTTTTTAACACCCTGCGAAGCCCACACACTTCTACTGTGGTGAGGCTTCAGAGGCTGACGCGGTTGAAATGGAACAGAATGACAAGGGAATTTTGTAAAAGCCACAGAAAGAATTCCCTTGTGCAACAAAGGAAAGTGACACCGGGACACTTCACACACTCACCGCAGCCCAGCTTCTGTCCTCATACCCTAAGGCCCCAGAAAGTGGAAACGAAGCTTCCTCTCTACCAAAGTTGTCCCCACAGAGCCTGTCTCTTGTGACCTAAGGCAGATTGGGGAAAGTGGGTAGTAATGGCCGCCTACTTTCAAGCTGCCTAATTTGAGACATACCCTAGCCACTCATGCATCCTCAAACCAGTGAAAGAACGATAAAAACTTACGGACTGACCTCCCCTGGGGCCTGGGGCTGGATCTTGATGGCTGTTTCTGGTGCACAGGTGAAGGACCATGTGATCTGGATGTCTTCTCTCTTCTCTTGCATGTGGAACTGCACCTATGAGAACAAACCACCAAGTAATGGTTACCAGGCAGCTGAGGTCTTCACGTGAGCCTTAATTACATCTTACATGGACGCTGTTACGTGTGTCACGTACCTGCATACTGTGTATACATGTGCTGTATGTGTGCACATTGCATGTGTGTGTTGTGTGCTGTATTTGTACAAGGTGCATACATATGTGCATGCAGTGTGCCGTGTACATGTGTACTGAAGCTTTCCGTGTGTTCATTTTTTTAAGATTTATTTTTATTTTATGTGGGTGTTGGTTGATTTTTGTCATCTTGACCTAAACCTAAACATACCTTGAAATCACAGCAGCTTAGCCTATTGTCAAGTATGCAGGGATTCTGATTAGTGACTGATAGGGGAGGGCACAGTTCACTGTGGGCAGTGCTACCCCTGAGCAGGTGGTCCTAGGTTCTATAAGAAAGCAGGCTGAGCAAGTCCTGGGGAGCAAGCCAGTAAGCAAAACCCCTCCATGGCCGCTGCTTCAGTTCCTGCCTCCAGGTTCCTGCCTTGAGCTTCTACCCTGACTTCCTTCAGTGATGGAGTGTTACCTGAGAGTTATAAGCTGCAATGAACGCTCTCCTCCCAAGTTGCTTCTGGTCATGGTGCTTTAATACGGCAACAGTGAGCTAATTAAGATGATATATTTGAGTGGCCTGTGTGTGTATAAGTAGACTGTGTGCATGCCTGGTGCCCCTGGACGCCAGAAGAGGTAGATGCCGCCTGGAGCTGGAGTTATGACAGCCACCGTGAGAACGCTGGAAACAAAACCCAGTTCGTCTGCAAGAGCAGCATGTTTTCTTAACCTCTGAACTCTAGCCCTTGTGTGCTTTTTTAGTCACGTGTTCTCAGACAGTAGCTCAGCTTCTGCTTTGGTCTACCATGTTCTTCCAGAGTAGACGTGAAGATCCTACTGAACTCCTTTCCCGTCTCCCCCCTGCCCGGGTAGCCCCTCAGGCCTGGTGTTCCTAACACTCCATGGCCTTATTTAAATGAGGAACTCCCTGTGCACTCTGCTTCTCTTTCTGTCACCAAGGCACAGGAGAGTGGAGAGAATAAAGGGACCCAGCACACCCTGTCTTCAGTCCTGGGAATGGCCAGTATCCATGTCCCTATGTCCCTGGTATTATATAGAGAGTACCATGGAACACTTCCCCCTCACCGGGGCCACTCCAGCAGCCTCAACTGCTCTCCTATATTGGACAGTCCTACTCATGGAAAGGTGCCCAGCCCTTCATCCATGAAGCCTTATATATAAGGCCAGACATAGTAAACAGGACCTGGCAGGTGTGATTAGGGTCTGGACCTTAAGGTGGTAAGAAAATCTTATATCTCCGGGTAACCAACAGGAATCATACCCACCGTTAACAATGATAGGGGCTAGAAGGAGAACAGGCCAATAGGTATGGTTTGAGGACTACACCCATGGAGACTGAGCTAAAAAAGGACAAGGTACAGTGGCCACGCAAAGAGTGAGGTGGTACAACAGCTCTGTACAACTAATATATAGCCAACAGGACATCAGTCTACAGTCCTGTAGCCCCAAAATGACTGCCATTTTTATCAGATCAACTATTCCCACTTACAAAAGATCATCCCTCATAGGATAGGCAAGGTGGGTCATGGGACCCTCACCCAGTTATCTAGTCACTTCTCCCTACCAGTTATATATACTACTGCCCTGATTCCACATGATCTCAGAGAGGGGACAGAGTATATAGGATGAAAGAACTAGAGGAGGAAGCTTCAGCTACATAGCTGTGTGTGTGTGTGTGGGGGGGTAGGTCACCATCTCTGCTGGGAACAGACCTCGCAGGGAGGTGTGCTTTTCTGAGTCATGTTCATGGTGACTTACCATGTAAAGATAATGACCTGATTCATAATTAATGAGAATGAGACTCAGAGCCCTGTAACTCAGCATGGAGGAATCCTCCCTGTGGCCCTCCTATGGTAGGGAACACAAGGTCATGACTACCATGTATTTCCTGTGACTGATAGCATCTATACAGCCTTACCTTTAAATGAAAGGGGGAAAGCCGGACATCGTATAGCTGGCACTCTGTGGTAGAGGCAGGGCCTGCACTGACCAAGAACTGAAGATTCTCGCCCACCACACGACAGATCACCATCTGGAGAGAGAGGGAATAGGGTATCTTCAGAAGACATCAAGGAAAAAATTTTGGGTCTCAACTTTGGATTGATAGTCAGATACACAAAACTAGTCAAAAACCAGACACTGCCTCAGACCCTTGATTCCTGATGGATTCCCAAGAGATTCTGTTCTGCTTAAATCTGCCATGCTCTTTCCATATATATAGAAGGTTTTGTTCTTTTAAAATCGTTGTTATATTTTTTCGCAACGGCTACTTTTAAATTCCCTAGACAGGTGAGTTCCATCCTTAGGATAACATGATGTAAGCAAATACCAACTTATACAAGTTGGCTGTGACCTACATACACACACACACACACACACACACACACACACACACACACACACACACACACACACACACACACACACAAATAATAAATGCACTTATTTTTCATAAGCTCTAGACATTTCTACCCTCATGGAGAGAAAACTCACTTGCTGTCTTTAACTAAAAGTAAGCCTTTAAAAGAAATTAAGTTATAGGTATCAAAAGCATAAAATTTAAAAATTAGCTGGTATGGTGGCATACACCTTTAAAACCAGCACTCAGGAGGCAGAGGTAGGCAGATCTCTGAGTTTGAGGCCAGCTTGGTCTACAGAGAAAGTTCCAGGACAGTCAGGGGTACACAGAGAAACCATGTCTCAAAAATCCAAAACAAAACAAAAGCTTTAACATGCGCTGATAAGAAAAAAAGTTAAAATCTTATATAGAACATAAAAATTATTTCTATCTAAGTAATTTATATTATTTTTAATATGAGAATAAATCTAAAAATAGAAAGCATTAGGTAATTGTAAAATTAAATAACTCTAACAGAAGCAGAATTATAACATGAGCTCAAATATAAAATGAACTTGTATTTTAGAACAAAGTCATAGAAGACAGAGAGAAGCAATTGTATCAATGACAAACCAAACCACAATCTGTCATAAGGTATTTCAGAGGGGTGACTTTATGACCAAAATAACACAGTGGTTTCAGTCAGTGAGTCCTAGAGGAGCAGAGCTTCTAAGTCAGACTCCAGCCATGTCTGGCAGAAGCCCTGAGCACGCCCAGTGCACACCAAGACCAGATGCCAGGTACACAGGGCTGCAGCAACAGCGCATGCTAGGACCTACACAATGGGGAAGCCAGGCCCCTGGGAAGCTGGCCAGTGACCAAACAGAAGCCTGAAGATGACACAGGATAGACCTCTGTCTTCCCCAAGGAACAGCTGATCCCATTCCTGAGGTTCACTCTGGAGTCATAGAAAACTCTTTAATTCTCCAGCATATTTCTCAGAATCTAAAATGCAAAGTGGAAGATTATGGAAATAATTACTTTGCTAGACCTGGTGCACAAAGTGCAGAGCTAGGCCGTCACCCCTCACTTCTCCTTCCTAGCCGCCCACACACAGCTTTCTGCTGCTGCCCCTCAACTGCGTACTCTAACAAACCCTCCGGGTGCTCTGAGCCCCATTATGGCAACTTCTGAAATCTAGGAGCACATAGGCCTATCAGGAATTCACCTAAAGAATCACCTTGCTTCTCAGATCTGGAAGAAACGGGTTCACCTTTCTTTCCATTCCCGTGACATTGCTCTCAAAAGATGGATGACAGGGACTGGTTATGTGGACCGGGGTCCACAAAAGGTTAGAACAACAACAAAAAAAAATTGTTTGGATAAGAAATGTCACTGATTCATGTTAAAAATAAATGTTCTATAAACAATCCTTTCTGGAAAATTTTGATAACAGAAACTCCACGGACCAATGACTGATGCAGGGAAATGTCGTCGTTCCCAGGGCCTGTGCCTGTTACTGCTTTAAAATAAAACAATAAAACAGAGGAGGCTTTGCTGCATGACCACCAAGACGTTCTAGAACCTTCTACGCTGAGCCCATCAGCACTGTACTAAGAATACAAGCGGCTTGAGGTGCAGTGCTCTTTAAACCTCATAAGAAAGTTTGGTTTCCAAGGATACATAAAGCTGCCCAACAGCCATCCTTGGAGAGACACAGGGCATCTAAGCACTTGGGTAAACCTAGAAAGAAACCAGGCCAATAACTAAGTTCAAAGGACTTGAGGACCTCTAGAACACGAGACTCCAAGCTCGTGACTAGCTACTTGTGATGGTCAATGTCAGCTGTAAATGTGACAGGATCTGGAACCGCCTAGTAGACAAGCTGCTGTGCACGGTCAGGAGAGATTTAGATTAGGTTGGCCCTGGGCGTGCCTGTAGGGATTATCTTGCTTAAGTTAATTGAGGTGGGCAGACGCATTATAAAGGAGAACCGCAGGGTCCCTGGCTTGAGTGTAACCTGCATGAAAAGAAGCTATCTGAGCATCCACCACTCTGCTTTCTGCATATAGACGCGGAATGTCCCCAAACCCTTCCTCCCTTAAGCTGTTGTCAGGTATTTTATCAAGGTCATGGGAGAAGGGACTGAGAAGCCATTCGGCTCCACACTCCAATGCTAATAGCATCACTAATGGGGTGGCTTCAGGTTGGGGAGTCTTTTCATAGCAGCTCAATTCCTCCCCAGCCCTACTGCACCTCTTCAGTCACACACAGTAGCCTTTGTTGGTGCCTTCGTGGTATATCATGAAAGCTCACTAAACAAACCACTTGAGCCCATCTCAGTGCTGTGGGAGTAGGAAGTGACCTCCGTTCGCTCATTCTTTCTTTCTTTTGTTCTTTCTTTCTTTTTTCTCCTTTTAAAAGTTTTTATTTTTATTTTTTATTTTCATTTTTTGGACACAGGGTCTCACTCTGTAGCCCAGGCTACCTGAACTCACTCACTATTGGGCTGAGGCAGGCAACAGGACTCTCCATCCTTCTGCCTCAGCCTTCTAAACACTGGAGTGATAGGCTCATGTTATAAAATCTCTCTTAATCACAACTTCTTTTAATTTAAAAGTCTCACTTTGTAGCTCGCTATGTGACTCAGGCTCATCTCAAACCCATGACACTTCTTTTGCCTTGATCACCTGAGTAGCTGTGAGGAATGAGGAAGGAACGAGCCACCACACTTGGCTTACCTCAGCACTTTGATATGTCAGTCTGAGCAAACAGCTCTCACTGGACAGACAGCCATCAGGGCTGAACCCCTCCTCAGGGTTCTGCTTCTGCCACCTGAGAACCACAATGCCTCATTTGTCAAATAGAGGAGAACCAAATCGTTTTTAGTTGGTAATCTTCTTTATCTATATTAATGTTGATCCACAATAAAGATTAATTCTCTCAACCGACACAGAAGGCTTCACTTTCAGGTCTCTCAACTGAACAGCAGCAAGCAGGATCCCATACAAGTTCTAGGGACCCTGACAACTTTGCAGTCATCTTAAAGAGCCAAAATGCCCAGGGTTAACACCTACTTCAGTCTTTAAGGAATAGAGACCTGGTTGTAAAGCCAGAGCTTCCTCAAAGATGACAGCTAGGTTTTCTAGTTAGCCCCTCCATCTGCATTATGTAGACCTGTCCAAGCATAGTTTTTAGGTCCTTCTGGCATGGGTTCCAAACATCTGTTCTGGAATGCCAGTATGCAATGCATATGTGTTTGTACGAATGTGTGCTCATGTGCTACCCCATCTAGGCAAGTGTGGGGGTCAGAGGTTGATGTCTGTTCTACTCGATTGCTTCCCTACTATTTTTTGAGGTAGGATTTCTTGATGAACCTGGAACTCACTATTTCTGCTGGACTGGCTGACCACCAAACCCCCAGGATCTGCCTGTCTGCACCTACCTGGGTTACATACGGACACTGCCACGGCTGACTTTTAAGTTGGTCTGGGGATCTGAACTCAGGTCCTCATGATTGCATGGCGGACTCTAGAAGCCTGCCTGTCTCCTCCTCCTCAGGTGCAACAAGCACATGCCACCACGTCCACATTTATTTTTTTTTATTAGATATATTTCTTTACTTACATTTCAAATGTTATTCTCTTTCCCAGTTTCCTGTCCATAAGCCCCAACCCCTCCCCCTCCCCCTCCCCCATACAGATATTCCCCCTATCCATCCCCCTTACTGCCTCCCCATATTGCCCTGCACTGGGGGGTCCAACCTTGGCAGGACCAAGGGCTTCCTTTTCCCCACATTTATTTTTAAACATCAGTTCTAGGTTGGAACTCAGGTCCTCATACTTGCAAGGCAAACATTTTGCCAGCAACCACCCCACAAGTCAAGCAGTGGCTTTTTGAAAGGTTAAGTATCACTTGCCTCCCAGGAATGAGTTTCCTTGACAAAAACAAAACAAAACAAAACAAAACAAAAACAAAAAACAAAAACCAGAAACAAACAAACAAACAAACAAACAATCAAAACACCTGAGCCACAGACCTGCCTGAGTCCTGCGATCTTTTCTCCCGAAATCACCCACAGAGTCCTAGGTGATGCCACCATTTCAGAACAGAAGGCTGACTACAATTCCCAATAAATACTGTCCTTTTCAAGAGTGAAAATGGTCAAAGTGGCTGTGGTAGACATAAGCATGTGTCTAGGATACCCCTAGATAAAAGAGGGTGGCTTCTAATAGGTTTTCTCTGCTGATGAAATAAGTCAATTTGAGCTGAATTAAAAGTATAAAAGTAGGTTTATTTGGGAATGGCTCCCAGGTGAATTCACCTGTCTTAGGGGACAAGACTGAAGAAGTCACCATGCAGGTTTGGGAGACAGAGACGTGAGGAGGGAGAGGAAGAAGCAGAGAAAGAGAGAGAGAGACGGAGAGAGGGACGGAGACAGAGGAGAGGGAGAGAGAGAGAGAGAGAGAGAGAGAGAGAGAGAGAGAGAGAGAGAGAGAGATCTGAGGTGGCTAGTGGTCCTTTTAATCAGAAACACACACCTGACACACCTGGTGGTGTGTGATGTAAGCAGTTGCTAGGTTCCTGAGACCAGTAGAACTGCCTGTATACTAACAGGGTTAGGAGTCACAGATTTGAAACCTACAAGCTTCTAAGGGTGAAGAAGAGAGACTTGGGTCACTGACACCATCCTGTCACACAGCATGTCCTAGCAAACAGCAGCCAGAGTCTGTTGTTCACCTTTTTTTCCCTGTCTGACTTCAAGACCTTACACCCACACACAGCTCTTGTCTGGGAAATGTCTTGTGTAGACAGGGAGCCCCAGATTCCTGCCAAAGGTCCTCCCAAGTCATGCAGTCATGCTGTTGCTTGCCAACAGGGAAGCCCAACCCTTTAAAATCTCACCACTGTTTCACTTTCCAACTTACCTGTGGTGTAGCTCCTCTCGGAACATTCTAGAACTCAAAATCATTTATTACTTTTGCCTCCAAAAGAACTAGGGGCGCAGCTGAGAAAATGCATATAAAGAGTCACTGAGTGCATGTTACACGCGGGTCACGTGCTGTAAGGAAGGAGTCGCCAAACAGAAAGGAAGTGGATCTGTGGCCGGAGCTGTAATGTCAGAGGGCAGGCTCTGGCAGCCCTACGGAACTTGGCTATGAGTCTTCAAGTAAGCCAAACAAACAATAGAAAAGCAGAGAAAGGAAATTTATTCAATTTGGCCCACATTGGGAAGAGGAAATTAAGAAAGAGGTTCAGTTACCCCTCAAGTCCGTCTTGTCCCCCACTGTGGCGGCTGAAATGAGGATTAGGTCCAAATGGAGGACAAGAGGCATCATATACAGATAAGCAGTCCTGTTGAAGGTGGGTCCCACCCATCGCTGCCCTGTAAGGTCTTGGTTCCCATTTCTCCTATCGTGAGGTCTGACGAATAGTATGGAATCCTTTTCAGGAGGCAAGTTCCTCCTCTAGCTTATCCTTTTCTTCCCTCAGCATGAGATTCCTCAGGAGATCACAGTTATTTGGGGCACATTGTTTTCATATATGAGGCCAAAAGGAGGGATATGAGTGTCTCTCTGTCTCTCTCTCTCTCTCTCTCTCTCTCTCTCTCTCTCTCTCTCTCTCTCTCTCTCTCTCTCTCTCTCATTAAACTTTTCCCTACAGGATTTTGACCCATTGTCTCCAGTTCCCAAGTCAGGTGTCATTCTCAACTCTGCAATCTATTCTCACCTCTATAAAGATCTTAAAGATAGGAGGAGGATATCAAACCCAAGGTCTACTCTGAAACAGGAGGTCTTCAGTTTAGAAAGTAAAGCCAGCCAGAGTTAAGTATTATCACGTCTACAGGATTCACCCTATGCGATGGTCTACACTGTCAACTTGAAGATCCTAAAATCACCTCAGAGACAAGCCGCTTAGGCACTCCCTAAACTGGGTTAACTGAGGTGGGAAGTTTCATTCTGAATGTTGTCAGTACCATCCCATAGACTGGGGTCCTGGACCCAAAAGAGAGAAATCCGGCTGAATACAGTACTCATTTCTGCCGAGTTCCTATGTGACCAGCTGCCTTAAGCTCCTGTCCAATGCCTTCTCCAACAGGAAGAACTATACCCTAGACTGCAAACTAGAATAAACCCTTCCTCCTTTAAATGTCTTTTGCTGGGTTCTTTGTCACAGCAATGAGAAAGTACCCAGTGCACCCTATTTGCTCACGAGTCACGGGAATAGACCTGAAGGTTTATTTCATAAAGAGCTCTCCAAGGGGCTAAAGTGAAAAACTCTGGAGACAAGATGGCAAACAACTCCAAGGCATGCTGGGTAGATAGGGTGAGCCTGTACCACACTGGTTCCCTGCTCTAGATTCTAACTCTCACTCCAGCAGTGTTCTCTGCTCATATCAAGATATTATGAAGCCAAAAAGGAGTCTTTCCCCCAATACTATACTGCAAGGAGAACTGTGACTATGTAATATGGCTTCACACAGAAACAACTGCATATAAGCTTTCTCTCTCAAGTACTCTGCATGTGAAAACATAGAAAAGATGTTTCCTTTATAAGAAAGACTGGAAGGAACTGGATCCTTTCCTTGCTGTCACTTGGTGCTTCCTATTAAAGGCCATGCCGTCTACCCATGATGTCCTGTATTCCAAAATCTTACTGATCTACCAGCCCCCAGCAAGGGTCATTTCACCATGTGTCAATCAATACCCAACAAGCAGGTTCTCTTGGGGAAGTGTCTACAGTGGCATTCAGAGGGTGGACCCTCCCAGGAGGAGTTTCTACCTACCATGGGAAGGATCCTACCTTCAAACAATTGCACAACCTATAGCATTTTAGCACACATACCAGGTTAATGGCATGACTGAAATTTCAAGTCAGACAAAGCAAACGAAAAGATCAGTGGAGATTTCTGTTAGGGGTTAGGAAAGACAGACTTGCTGAATTCACCACAGTGTCAGCATACAAAGGACAGTAGCCATGCGGGTAGAAATCAGTGCATTCTACTGGCCGCACACCCTGAGGTACCGTGGCCCTTCCACTGGCTACACTGTTTGTTGCTATGGTTTCACAATCTCATGAGATGCCTCACTCCTCGTCATATCTCCCTTTCTCGTCTCTTCTATGATAGATGTGGACAGGTGCAAGACCCACAGAGAATGTTGTGCACCGTGGCCAGAGTCACCACTTGGTAGCTCTGTTCTTTGGCCAAGTGACTTACTCTCTTGTGTCAGTTTCCCCCACATCCAATGGCACTGTCTGTCTTCTAACAGAGGAGTATCATGAGCACAAATGAAAAGTAACACAGCCTGGGCCCAGCACATCCAAGGCCATCAAGGGGTATGAATGTCGTGGGATGTTATGGAATCCTGTCCCGTTTTCTATGCTCAGACTGGGGAAGGGTTTGCAAATAATAAACATGAACCCTGTGTCCTGGAGTGAGGAGCGAGCGCCCACCCACCCCAACCCCTGGAGCCTCACTGGGCCTTTCCTACATACTTTTAAAACTTTAGCCTAAACTGATCCTTATATCATTAGGAACCTTGGCTTGAGTCAAAAATGCCTGTTACAGGGCACTGGACCACTCATCTGGAAAGGTGATGTCATTTGCAGTGTTTGAGGTTGGTTCTAAGTGTAACCACCGCTGGTACTGTTTCCCAAATACGTACGTTACAGCAGAGTTCTCAGGGAACAAGTAAACCTAACGGCCTGGCTCAGGCCTGGCTCAGCTACGTGCTCCAGTTTACCTACTGAAGTGAAAAGCAGAGAAAGTAAACACTGTGAGCCTTGCTGTCCCCTCTCTCCCTGTTCCCTCCCTCTACCTACCCCCGAAGTGTACTTTATTTCCCCTCCTCAGTGAGAGTCAAGCATCTTCCCTTGGACCCTCCTTGTTACTTAGCTTCTTTGGGTCAGAGGGTTGTAGCAAGGTTATCCTGTGCTTTATGGTTAATATCTACTTATAAGTGAATATATACCATGTTTGTCTCTCTGGGTCTGAGTTACCTCACTCAGGATGATCTTTTCTAGTTCCATCCATTTGCCTGCAAATTTCATGTCTTTGTTTTAAATAGCTGAGTAATAGTCCATCGTGCAAGTGCACCACATTTTCTTTATCCAGGTAAAGTTATGCCTATAAATATTGTTGAGCAAGTGTCTTGGTGGTATGGTGGAACATCTTTTGAGTATACGCTCATGAGTAGTAGTATAGCTGGGTCTTGAGGTGGTTTAATTCCCAATGTTTTGAGAAACTGCCAAATTGGTTTCCAAAATGGTCGTATAAGTTTGCACTCCCACTAGCAATGAAAGGGTGTTCCCCTTCCTCCACATCCTTACTAGCATGAGCTGTCACGTGAGTTTTTGATCTTAGCCATTCTGACAGGTGTAAGGTGGAATCTCAGAATTGTTTTGATTTGCATTTCCCTGATGACTAAGGATGCTGAATATTTCTTTAGGAGCTTCCCAGCTATTAGAGATTCCTCTGCTGAGAATTCTCTGTTTAGCTCTTTTAATTGAGGTATTTGGTTTGTTGATGTCTAATTTCTTGAGTTCTTTACATATATTGGGTATCAGCTCTCGGTCAGACGTAGGCCTGGTGAAGAACTTTTCCCATTCTGTGGGCTGCCATTTTATCCTATTGATGGTGTCCTTTGCCTTATAGAAGCTTTTCAGTTTCATGAGGTCTCATTTATTAATTGTTGATCTTGGTGCCTAAGTTGTTGTTATTCTGTTTAGGAAGTTGTCCCCTGTGCCAATGTGTTCAAGGCTATTCCCCACTTTCTCTTCTATTATATTTAGTGTGTCTAGTTTCATGTTGAGGTCTTTGATCCACTTGGACTTGAGTTTTGTGTAAGGTGATAGATATGGATCTATTTGCATTCTTCTACCTGCAGACATCTGGCTAGACCAGCAACATTTGTTGAAGATGCTTTCTTTTTTCCATTGTATAGTTTTGGCTTCTTTGTCAAAAATCAAGTGTCTATAGTTATGTGGGTTTACTTCTGGGTCTTTGATTTGATTCCATTAATCTGGTTTTTTTGCCAATACCATGTGGTTTTTATTACTATTGCTCTGCAGTACATCCTTTGAAATCAAGGATGACCATACTTCTAGTTCTTTTGTTTACAGGATTGTTTAAGCTATTCCAGGATTTTGTTTTTCCATGGGAAGTTGAATATTGTTCTTTCAAGGTCTGTAAAAATTTGTGTTTGAGTCTTGGTAGGACAGAGAAAGAACTGGGAGAGAGAACTAGAATTGGTGGGAGGGGGGACCTCTAGGACAAGCTAGAATGGAAACTTCCAGGAATCTATGAATGTGACCCTAGCTAAGACTCCCAGCAATGGAACCTGAAGTGGTCACCTCCTGTAACCAGTCAGGATTTCCAATGGAGGGACAGGAACACCAAGCCAGCCACAAAACCTTCAGACCATAATTTATCCTGCCTACAAGGTATGCAGGGATAAAGATGGAGCGGAAATAGAAAGAATGGCCAACCCGTGATTGGCCCAACTTGAGACCCATGCCATGAGAGAGAGCCCACTCCTGGCACTACTGATGATATTCTGCTACACTTGCAGACAGGAGCCTGGCATAACTGTCATCTGAGAGACTTCGCTCAGCAGCTGATGGAAACAGATGCAGAGACTCACAACCAAACGGTAGGCAAAACTCAGGGAATATTGTGGAAGAGTGGGAGGAAGGATTGAAGGAGCCAGAGAAGTCAAAGACACCATAAGAAAACATACAGAACCAATTAACCTAGGCCCATAGGGGCTCACAGAAATCGAATTACCAACCAGAAAGCATACATGGGACAGACCTAAGCTCCCTGCACATATATAACAGACATGCAGCCTGGTCTTCCTCTGGGTCTCCGTATAGCAAGAGCAGGGGCTGTGTCTGTCACTGCACTGCCTGCTTCCTTTCCCCTAATTGGGCTGCCTTACCCTGCCTCAGTAGGAGATGCACTTAGTCCTACTGCAACTTGATATGCCAAGGCGGGTGACACCAATGGGAGGCCTCCCCTTCCCTGAAAAGAAAGGGAAGAGAGGGTGGAGGAAGGGGAGAGGAGAGTGTTGGACTGGGAGAAGGAAGAGAAGGGGGAGGAGAAGAAGGAGAAGAAGGGAAAGATGACGGTGACACCATGGTTATATTGGAAAGAAGAACCAATAAAGGGTCGTGATCTCAAGTCTATGAGCAGGGTCCTGTCATGAGGCTGACGTTTAAAGAGAGAG